>NW_007391706.1:0-1252 GCF_000475195.1 Diaphorina citri | reverse complement strand
ACCGTGAGATAGGTACCATGCCTACGAGTATCTCAAGGATACAGAAAGTAAGAAGACACCTAATATTGAATGATTTTGATGAAATCTGGCAAAAATGTTCAATACTCAGGAAAATTGTCTCCTTCAGGTGCCTCGGCCAGCCTTCGTGTTGTATATAGTGGTTAAGACAATCATCACCTGGTAGCTAATCAGGAGGGTGTACGTTCAATCTCAGTCAGGGTATGGAATTTCATCTTCAACATTGTTTGAGATTTCGACCACGTTGTTTGGGATCAATAGGATCTATTTATCGTACCCAATCAGTAAAAGGGCCAACTTTTTGAGTGAGTTCTACTGAGCCAATAGTTTATGGGCTACTCCACTCATCTCTACAACTATTCGGCTATCTCATCCTCTCTAATAGCATTGTACATTCATAACGTTAGCACAAACTAATTTTTCTTGTACATACTACAAAGTATCAACATTTACTGAAGTGTTGCAGAAAAAATTGTTTTTGAATAATATCCAAACAATAAACCTAATTATGATGTTTCTGTACTGTGGCAAGTACAATCCGTGATGCAATCTTGCAGTCAGAAAGTGGTCGGGTTGCGAAAATGCCAAGTTACTAGGTCTTCTAGAAACCGAGAAAATGATAGACTGAAATCTCCGAAGTTAATTAGGTTTGAGTGGTGTTGACCTTGCTTCCCGGTCGCATGGTTTCGGGCTCGATGTTTCTTTATTTACCTACACTCTTCGACTAATTCAATGTAAAAAAAAGAAAGAAATAAATAAATAAGAGATTATATACAAAGGCCAAACTTGTTGACAAATAAAGAAAGAAAAAATAAATAAATTATATTATACAAAGGCGAAACTTCTTGACTAGAGGCCCTAGGACAATCTCTACCATTCAACCCATTTTTTCCTTGGCACACTGGTTTATTCCTGGAGTGTTTGTTGTGGAGAAAAAAGTATAATTTAGGGAGTGAGAGAGAAAGTGTTGAAGAATGGCGGGAAGTGTTTATGTTGCTTATTATTGTTATTGTATATTATTGTTTATGTTGTTGGGTATTATTGTTTAAATATGTTGAAGCGTATTATTATTGTTGTTATTATTTGTATGGTTTGTACCTATAACATACCTAATAGGAGGTACCTCTTATTGTTTGTACCTATATGTATAATGTATATAATACATAATGTGTTATAATTCCTATTTTCCTAACAAAGTTTGATGGAATTTGTGGTTGGCGGATTCGCAAATGTA
>NW_007391705.1:0-1252 GCF_000475195.1 Diaphorina citri | reverse complement strand
GAGAGAAAGGAATGAGGTTTGGTTACAAACTCTTTGGTTTTACAAGCATGAGGATGGCATTACAACACTCATGAATTGCAATCCGAGCATCATGCATGTAGGACTGTGAACTGAACTGATTGCCCAAGTCATCTTCGATTAAAACAGCATTTAATTCCGATACTAAAATGGTTCAGAGAAAGGTTTTGTTGGCGTGATGTTAGGTTTTGTGTAAGTTATTTGTTCTAATTGCACTGTACTTAGGTAGATAAGTAGTGTTTCGTGTAAGTAGGTACATAATACATAATAATTCTAAAATTACTAAGTAATGGACAGATTTCTGAGAATGCAAGAGAGCAATAAAAGAGAGAGGCAATGAAGAGAGGATAAAACAGAAAGATAAAGTGAAATAAAGAAAAAGAGAAAGATGGACTCAAAGGGTCTCATAGACATGGAGGAATCAGGAACTCTCTTTTACTTACATTAGCAAAGTAAAAGAAGACATCCGTCACGAGAAAAAAGATACAGACAGAAATAGGTGCAAGTGCACGTATATTGAGGAACAAAAAATTAACTTTATCCTCGCCTACTTAGCCTACCAGGAGGAGGAAATGTATATGTGCCCACGTTCATACATACATTTGGCACACATAACTTTCATCCTTGCTCCCACATAAATGTTCTGGATACAACCTTATTCCAGCAATACATACGCAAGCCTACATACATATAGAGGTCAAGGTAAAAATGGTGTGTATTTAATTACAGTACAAAACTCCCAGCAGTAATGCATTACGCAAGATCGTCCATTATCTAGTCGGTTTGTTATCTTGGAGATCTTGTACTTGGGCAAACTTCAAACAGTTCAAAGCAAACACATATTAACATATTATGTATGTACAAACGTACCTATATTTAAACAAAATAGGTATGTTCCTACAACTGGCAAAATACACATTCGTACACACATAACTGCAACTCCAATGGTCAAAACACATATCAAAGTAACAAGTTCAAAAACACATAGATAAGTGACAGTAAAATCTGACTTATGTACTTATGTCTACTTATGTCCCCCAAGACATCAAAAGATAATGGTGCTTAATTGGCTATGACTAAAAAGTTCAATAAAGTCATTCACCCTTCCCCTTTTTTCGTTTTCTCTACTGTAATTATTTGGCCCGGCCAAGCTGACGAGATACAATTTGAGGACAGGTTGGACACCCCTGATGTAAGAATTTACTATGCGCGGTATCAAACAACCAAATAACCA
>NW_007391704.1:0-1252 GCF_000475195.1 Diaphorina citri | reverse complement strand
TACCTATTTTTTAGAAACATCGGAAAAACGATCGTAACTTGGTGACTTTTTTTTTGCAACACGATTGAAGGTTTTCCATTGGATTCATCCCTTGATTTTGAAAGTCTCTGTCCTGAGTTGTAGTGTAGAAAATGCGGAAAAATACCTACATCCGAATTCTTTTAGTAAAACAGGCCCCTGTGAATCGGTAAGCACTGTTATTATCGAAGAAAGAAGTAAGTATTGATGTAGTTCCGTATACAAGTTACCGGTACAATTCCCGACAGGTGCTGTATTGATGTAACATATTTCACTAGTATCAATGAAATACCTTGCTTGTTTTTCTGTGCTGGTACTATTGCAGATCTACGTACCTTACGTGTGTATTGTGTGTACATGGTTTATTTATTACACTAAACGTATCTGCTATGTTATGTTTTTTTTATTTTCGAGCCAAAAACCTGGATATAAGAGAAGAGGATGTCACCCTCAAAAATGTACAACGCCAATATATCTCCTTCCGAGGTTAAAAATACAAACCTCTTCTATTCCTTTCGGTTTTACTTTCCGGATTAAAAAAACAAAATACTTCAAGAGCCTGTCGCAGTGACAATAACACCAGTCTCAAGGGATAACTGAAGTTGAACAACCTTGTGCGTGGTTGGTATCCGAACGGGTGACCGTTTGAGGGTTGATAACTATTTCGGTATACTCAGACTCATGAGGAAAATTATTGAGGAGCTAAATTGAAATCCTATCAAAAAGGTGAGACAAGGAAGACTGATACGACCTCAGCAGTTAAAGAGGTGCCTTTTGTGTGATAAATCTTCTAGGATGTGGATCATCAAATGAGGACAATTATTGAGGAGCTAAATTGAAATCCTATCAAAAAGGTGAGACAAGGAAGCCTGATACGACCTCAGCAGTTAAAGAGGTGCCTTTTGTGTGATAAATCTTCTAGGATGTGGATCATCAACAAATGCAGCACATTTTGAGGGTACAAACACAAAAGAATGCTCAGCACTCCAGACGTACTGAAGAGTTTATAATAGGAGATGTAATTACAAGTGCTCTGCTCTGTATCATTTCAATATACCTCTCACAATATACATATAGATCTTTCCCCCTACGGTCCTACGTGGTTAGGTAGTAGGTACCTATATTCGTAGAAGCTCAACCAGTCTTTTCAGAGCTGTTTGTCCCTACACCTCAGCTTTGGAGTGGACTTTTTGTGTACCAGGAACCTATATTGATAGATAAAAAGTCTGAAATT
>NW_007391703.1:0-1252 GCF_000475195.1 Diaphorina citri | reverse complement strand
CCTTTTTACCTCGAAAAACTTTAGGTCTGGCCGGAGGACCTTAAACAGGGAGGATACCAACCTGAAATTTCCCTTGTTAAAGAAAAAGGGGACCTTTATTCATCGAAAAACTTTAGGTCTAGCTGGAGGACTTTGTAAGAGAGAGGATACCAGCCTGAAATTTCCCTTGTTCTTGTTTGAATCTCCCCTTGTCTCGCCTGGTAATCACACCCAGGGATAGATCTCCATAAACCCGAATAAAACAAGTTTTTTTTTTTTTTTTTTTTTTTTTTTTTTTTGGTATAGCAAACTTATACAAGGTACATAATAGGAAGTTGTTATTCCTTACCTTGTTTCGTAATAGGTAAAAGTCGTGTGAGGATCACACTGTTTTTGTCATTATTTCTTTCTTTTCTTCCTTTTTCTCCTTGGCCCACTCAATTAGAGGGTCTTCATTACTCTACAGTTTTTTCCATAGTTGCAGATTTCCTCCGCTGATATTCCTCCTACATCTCTCTACCTTCTAACTCCCATCAGCTGATATTTATTACTGATACTAAAAAAATAAGAAAACTACTTTGGGAGGGATTTCCGAGGTAAATTTATTAGGAAAGTGCTTAATGGTAAATGATTACCTTCAGCTTGTGAATTGTAAGACTGGGGACTTGGAACTCCAGGGCCAGGGGATCTTTATTCCACAGAATACTTTAGGCCCCCAGTCGGGCTGGAGGACTTTAAACAGGAAGGATAGCAGCCTGAAATTTCCCTTTTTAAAGAAAAAGGGGACCTTTTTACCTCGAAAAACTTTAGGTCTGGCCGGAGGACCTTAAACAGGGAGGATACCAACCTGAAATTTCCCTTGTTCTTGTTTGAATCTCCCCTCGTCTCGCCTGGTAATCACACCCAGGGATAGATCTCCATGAACCGTTCCTGATTTTCATTCCATCCATTACTGTTTTCTCAAAGCGTTGGAGGTATTGCCAGTCTTGTATTTATTAGATTGCAACCCCTGATAACCACACCATCAGAATTTCCAGCCAAAGGTAGAAATGAGGGGTGAGAAGAGGAGGAGGAGGGAGGGTATGGGACACGGAGTCGGAGGGGGTAAGGGGTAAAAGAAGGGGTATAGGATAAGGAAGGGTAAGACACGAGGACGGAATATGGGACAAGGAGGAGGGGATGAGAGAAGAGGAGGAGATTAGGGTACGGGACGGGACGGGAAGGGAGAGGGTATGGGACACGGAGGCGGAGGGGGTAAGGCGTAAGGAGGAGG
>NW_007391702.1:0-1252 GCF_000475195.1 Diaphorina citri | reverse complement strand
ATTAAGCTTCTGCTGATTGGTGATAGCAAAATATCTTCTGCCCGCTACACACGCTCAGACCGTCTGACAGAAAGCGATCTCACAGACCAACACAGGTCTGCCAGACAGTCTTAACGTGTACGACGGAAAAAGCTCGAGATTCAGTTCTCACAGATCTAACACCCATATTTATGAACAAAATGCTGGCTCTTAAGTTCGTGCTAAGCATAGTCTCAAGGTATTTGATTTGTCAATTTTGACTTGAGACTGATCTAAGAACGATCATTCTTGTTCATAAATACGAGTGTAAGTCTCACAGACCAACACAGCTCTGCCAGACAGTCTTTGGATTTAGGGTCCCCAAAACATGTTTTGGCACTAAAAACTGACCATCGAAAATTTTGTCGAATACATTACTTTCCTTATTAAAAAAACCAACCTTGTTGGTGGGGTAGTGATTAGCACGGTGGACTCTAGATCTGGAGGTTGTTGGTTCGAGTGCAAGTCAAGTCATAAAATTTAGAGTGTATTTAGCGGGGTATGACATTTTTGACAAGCATTTGTGACAAGCTGGGGACGTTAAACAGGGGGTAGACCAGCTTAGTCTGGCTTGGGAACTTTAAACAGGGAGTAGACCAGCTTAGTCTGGCTTGGGAACTTTAAACAGGGAGTAGACCAGCTTAGTCTGGCTGGAGGACTTTAAACAGGGAGTAGACCAGCTTAGTCTCGCTGGGGAACTTTAAACAGGGAGGATACCAGCCTGAAGTTTCCCTTGCTAAAGAAATAGCAAAGGTTGAGTGCGAAGGGCATCCAATCGTAAAATTTGCCGCCAAAACCAAAAGTCAGCCCAAAGCAATCACCCTAGCTAGGGCTGATTGAGAGGCTGACGAAAAACGCCGACCCCGTCTGTACACGAGAAAAGGGGAAGAAAAAGAACTAGATTTATGATACCTAACACAATCAAAATTCCTTCCTTGTTCTAATATTCTTCCTACTTCCCTTATTATAGAGTCCAATAAGGAAAGTAGGAGGAAAAAGGAAAGATTTTTTTTTTTTTTTAATTGTGTTAAAGATAAATAGAGGATAAGGAAAGTAAAAATAGATAGGCAATAGGGTAAATCAATAAATAAGATAGATAATGGGTACCCATCAATAAAATCTTGTCTATGCACGTGTTTTGGTATTGTTGGTCTACCAGGATTTGGTAATCCCCCAGAAAAGACGTCAAACTGAACTTTTTCCTCAATTCTTTCTTACTAAGGAGTGTCATTAA
>NW_007391701.1:0-1253 GCF_000475195.1 Diaphorina citri | reverse complement strand
TACAAAAAAAAAAAAAAAAAAAAAAAAAAAAAAAAAACACACACACACAAGTATCCAATAATAATAGATATATAAAAGGTAAGAATAATGTTTATACATAAGATGTCTAATATAAACCTAACAAATAATTTAATTACCCCCTTGTTGACAATCCTAATAAAAACAAATGCTGAAAAGCTGCAAAGGTTAGAATAGTACGTATACCCGCGTAATAAGAACATAATAAAATACGCTCAAAATACATATATTAGCCCAATAATAGTTATCTAATAAAAACAAATGCATACTGAAAACCTGCAAAGGTTACCGAATAGTACGTAATAAGAGCATAATAATGCTACAGAAAATACCCCAATAGTATCTCATAAAAACAAATGCATATCTCAGTGGCGTATCCATGAAAGCTATAGGCAAGCATAGGTTAACTTGCTCTATATTTTTTCACTCCTTACTTACCACCACTTACCGAATGTAATTAGAAATTATTCAATCTGGATAAAAGACCACCAGTAAACTGTTAGTATATTGGAACAACTTGTTCTAAGCTGACAGTCTAAATAAAGCACTACTTATACTTATATCGGTATACTGTACTTATAATTATATCGGTTCATAGCTTTGGGGTCGAGTGGATTGGAACACATCACAATGCCTTCAGCCTTCAGGCACACTCCATTTGTCAAGGGTCTAGGTTTCCCTGACCCTTGGGATCAATTTTATTTGAAGAAACCATTTATGTACTGATGGAAATTTGTAATTATACAATAAGGTAAAGACCAACAGCAGATCGGCATAGGTACAATTAAGAGAAACGGGTTATTAAATAACTCATTAGAGATATGCTCGTAGGTCGTTGTTCTTTTTACCAACTGATTGGCCCATCTTCGAAGCCCAACAAACTCTCACCATTCTTCCACCTCCTTCTACTACCCCTAATATTACTACTCCTATTGCTTGCTGCTCTATTTATGGCAGACCGGCATACTGTGAGGGCTTTACAGGCTCCCCCTTTGAAAATCTCACCAAACTCCACTGCATATACTGCTGCAAAGGTTACTATGCATATACTGCTGCAAAGGTTACTACTCCACTGCATATACTGCTGCAAAGGTTACTACTCCACTGCATATACTGCTGCAAAGGTTACTATGCATATACTGCTGCAAAGGTTACTATGCATATACTGCTGCAAAGGTTACTATGCATATACTGCTGCGGTTACTACTCCACTGCATATACTGCTGCAAAGGTTA
>NW_007391700.1:0-1253 GCF_000475195.1 Diaphorina citri | reverse complement strand
GTCCCCCACTGTACATTCCTATGGAAACCCTGTCCATAATATTTATATTACCTTATACAGGGTGTTCAGAAATGCGTATTTTACTCTCGGAATATACAACGATTTCCCCTCATATGATATAAAGCCTATTTCCCCTCTTTAAAGAAAATACATATAATTTAGGTTAACCATTATTAGATGGCGTGGTAACGCTTGTACATAAACCATTGGAAATCCAAGATGGCGTCTTCTCAACCCTGACAAACCAATAGTTAAGAGTCCAGTTCATTCTACAAGTAAAATTCGTGTTAACAAAACAGGATGTTTAGTTCGAATCAGGATAAAAGAGGATTAATAAAAAAAAACCCTCATATGAAGCCTATTTCCCCTCTTTTAAAGAAAATACATAATTTAGGTTAACCATTATTAGATGGCGTGGTAACGCTTGTACGTAAACTATTGGAAATCCAAGATGGCGTCTTCTCAACCCTGACAAACCAATAGTTCAGTTCATTCTACAAGTAAAATTCGTGTTAACGAAACAGGATGTTTAGTTTGAATCAGGATAATAAGAGGATTAATTAAAAAAAAAAATATTTAAAAAAAAACCTCCTATATTTTGGTAGCCAAGAGTTTTCAAAATGAATTCTAGAGACAGGAAAATTTTTCACCCTGTTGTATTGAAAAACATATACCACCGCACCGCATAGTTTAGAAAATCTGGATTTCCATTCTCAGGATTTCTGATGTAAGGAAAATGAGGGAGAAGAAGAAATAAAGAAAAGGAGGAGAGGAGGAGGAGGAGGAAGAAGAAGAGGATAAGGATTAGGAAGGGAGGAGGCAGGAAAGAAGGAAGAGGAGGAGAGTAGGAAGAAGAAGAGAAGAAGGAAGAAAGGAAAGGAGAAGAGAGTAAAGGAGGAGGAAGAAGAAGAAGAAGAAGAAGAAGAAGAAGAAGAGGAGGAGGAGGAGAAGGATTAGGAGAAAGAAGAGAACAAGGATTAGGAAGGGAGGAGGTAGGAGCTTTTATGTAACCCATATCCTTATTTCCTATCCTTTCCCAAACTTTTATTCCTTCCCCTTTCCTCCATTTCCTTCACTCCCATTCTGTCCCCCTCCCTCCCCCACTGTCTTAATCTTTTCCACATCTACTTTTATCCCTTCAACCTCGTCTTTTATCCCTTCAATCTCGTCTTTTATCCCTCCAATCTCGTCTTTTATCCCTTCAACCTCGTCTTTTATCCCTTCAATCTCGTCTTTTATCCCTTCAACCTCGT
>NW_007391699.1:0-1253 GCF_000475195.1 Diaphorina citri | reverse complement strand
GGAAATCAGATGATACTTCCCCTCCTCTGAAAAACGACAAGTTTTTCAAGTTCTCTTTGCACCCCTATCCCGTTTGACCAGGAAGAGGAGGAATGACCGACTAGACCGGTCGCATCTAAAAGCTGATAGATAAACCAAAATGGCGATGACGCTTCAAATGACGTGCAAAATTACAATGAAAATTTTTACTATGAAGCTGATAGATAAACCAAAATGGCGATGACGCTTCAAATGACGCGTAAAATTACAATGAAAATTTATACTATAAGGACAAAAAACCCAAGGTTTTGGAAATTTTATGCACACTTATGATAAGATATAGAGATAAAAATGAGATTTAGATAGAGAGATGAGAGATAAGAGGTAATTGAACTCTAAAAAAATCGAGCTCAAGTTTACCGGTAGACAGATAAGATGCCCTATCCCGTTTGACAAGGAAGAGGAGGAATGACCGATTAGACCGGTCGCATCTAAAAGCTGATAGATAAACCAAAATGGCGATGACGCCTCAAATGACGCGTAAAATTACAATGAAAATTTTTACTATAAGGACAAAAAACCCAAGGTTTTGGAAATTTTATGCACACTTATGATAAGATATAGAGATAAAAATGAGATTTAGATAGAGAGATGAGAGATAAGAGGTAATTGAACTCTAAAAAAATCGAGTTCAAGTTTACCGGTAGGCAGAGGTTGCATTTCATAAATCATGCCTCTCTCTCCCCTCTCTCACTCACACTCACTTTCTCCCTCTCTCTTTCTCTGCCTATTTTTTATCTTTCTCTCACCTATCACCCTTACCCTCACCTCTCTTGTTCCTTTCTCTCTCTCTCTTTCTCCCTCTCTCACCCTTAATATGTCTTTCATTCCCTCTCTTTTTCTCTCTGAACCTTCATTCTCCCTCCCTTTTACCCTGTCTGTTTCTTTTTTACTCCCTCCACCCTCTCTTTCTCTCTCCCTCTTTCTCTGCCTATATCTTTTCTCTCTCCCCTCCTCATCCCCCCCTTTAACTCTTACACTCTCTCTCTTTCCCTACTTTTTTCCCTCTCTTTCTATTTTTTCTCTCCCTCCAAATCACCCTCTTCTTCTGTCTATTTTTCTATCTCTCCATCCTTCTCTCTTCCACTAACTTTCGTCCTTTTTCTCTCGCCCTCTTCCTCCTCTCTCTCTCTCCCTCTCTCTCTCTCTCCCTGTCTGTTTCTTTTTACCCCCCCTCTCTCTCTCTCTCTACTTAGACACGGCTTAGTAAAATT
>NW_007391698.1:0-1253 GCF_000475195.1 Diaphorina citri | reverse complement strand
CGCGCTAGCCATGTCTCTGCCGGCGCTGTTCAACATTTGTCTCCTCCTGTTTCTGGTCATGTTTATCTTCGCCATATTCGGGATGTCGTTCTTCATGAACGTCAAGGAGAAGTCAGGGATTGACGACGTGTACAACTTCAAGACCTTCTTTCAGTCCTTCATTTTGCTCTTTCAAGTAAGTTTCAAAGTTTGTATTGAACATTTTCGCTCCTTTAATAAACAATCCTGAGGGTTAATGTTAGTATACATGCGTAGGAAATGATTGTGAGGCCCAATTTTACAATTTTCGGTAGATTTTTTGCGTCAGAGGAAAATTTCTTTTTGCATTGTGGCGGGGATTGAAAAGGCTGACTGTGGTGGGGATCCAAAAAATCTTAACAATATATATGTGCTTATTTAAATGATAAAACCTACCTATTTGTTATAGGTCTTCGTATTATCAACTTCAGTTTCACTTTTGATTTGATTGTTCTGACGTGTCTTGTTACTTGTTCTTGACTTGGAAGTAAATGAAAAGAATGGCTTGTATATTCGATCTTCAACTTAAATTGACTTTTTAATCATGAAATCTTAACTTGAAAGGCTTAAACTTAAAACTTGATCTGAATCTTACAGCATTTTTTAATTTGATTATAATAATAATAAAAAAAAGCGGCAATGTTTATCTTGACAACGAGGAAAATATCGATATTACAAACTGCTGCCCCCTATCGGGCTGTTGTTTCCAGTTGAGCCCGTAAGGTGCTGCTTTCTGTCGCTCGATTTTTCAACCAAAACCCAACATGACGACTAATACAACTCTCTTAACTGTTTTCGTCTCCCCAGATGTCCACGTCAGCCGGTTGGGACGGAGTCCTAGACGGCATCATTAACGAAGAAGACTGCGACGCTCCCGTCCCAGAAATGGGAGTTGGGACGGAGTCCTAGACGGCATCATCAACGAAGAAGACTGCGACGCTCCCGTCCCAGAAATGGGGAACCCGGGTAACTGTGGCAACTCTACCGTGGGTATCACGTTCCTATTATCCTACTTAGTTATAAGGTGAGTAAAGTATTATTTTGCTTAGATTTAAGGTCAATTACTTGGTTATAATGTAATTTACCTTAGTGTAAATAAGATTTTTTTAAAGAGATTTGATAGAGAGAACTGTAACTGATAAGGTCTTATCATCCCAAAATCGGAGAGAATCGTCCCGAAATCGGAAGACAGGATAGGAGAAAGCCAGCCGTTCCGAGAACGAACATTGAAATGT
>NW_007391697.1:0-1253 GCF_000475195.1 Diaphorina citri | reverse complement strand
TTTCGGAGTTTTGACTTCAGATTTGGATTTTTCACAACTTTTTACGTAGGAATCGACCTTTTATTCATAATTTTTACCAATTTGCAACTCCTCCATTGTTCTATTGTGAGAAAAAGAAGAAAAGGAAGTGGTACAAAGAAAAAAATCATGGATGTAGTCACCGCAATTAACAAATTACCTACATCCATCAAATGGTGCGGAAGAGAGATATACCCATGTAGAATCAATATAGGTAGCTTTGAAATAAGTAAAAAAACGAGACACTTGAAAAATAACCATATAACCTCAATAAAAACATACAACGAACGGAAAGGTGAGGAAAAGGAGAATATCTCATACATAATAATCATGTATTCGTTTTAGGACCGTTGAATTGTACGCTTTTTCGAGCATAGGGATCCGACTGAAGAGTCCGGCATTGTAAAAGTCAGACAAAGACTGTTCCTCTGTATTACTATAGAGGAGCTTCCACTTTCCATTCCAGTCGAGTGTACATCACCCAGATATTTCCAAACAAAAGGCGAAACAGTTTCATTTTTTCAGCAAAAATGAAAGAGTATAAAAAAAGAGAGTACAATTGAGTGCATTTTCAGAAAATGAGAAAAATTAGAAAAATCTATAGGTACAGGGACAAAACGTAGTTATAGGATAAAATATAAAAATTTAATAATGAAAATGAATAAAAAATATTACATCCATAATAATAAATTTGTATTGTATAATTGTTTCAGACATGGGAGAGTGGGCACCGCACTGCAGACAGGCTACATTCTGTTAGATCTTCTCAGTTGAGTTAATTCAGCAAAAACTTGATGAAAATGAATAATATTATATTTAGGAGAGTGGGCACTGCACTGCAGACAGGCTACATTCTGTTAGATCTTCTCAGTTGAGTTAATTCAGCAAAAACTTGATGAAAATGAATTTATGTTGTGTGGATATACTTGTAGAGAATTCGGACTGAAAATAAACTTTATTTATCATTTGCTGAAGCTAGTATACCACTCCTAGGGCTGTATCTTTTAGACTCTGTAGATACAGAAGTACTTATTCTTAAATAGGACTAGCAACTAAACATATTAGAAACTAAACATAAGAATATTTTGAACTGACTTCTAACATAGCTGATCAACAAAATTGCCCCGGAAGAAGAATAAAAGAGAACTCACAAAAGATGATCAAGCACCACCAGTCAATCTAAAAACAAACGGAAATGTTTTTCTACAACGGGTATTAAACGAGCAACGAGCACA
>NW_007391696.1:0-1253 GCF_000475195.1 Diaphorina citri | reverse complement strand
GTCTGTCAAAACAATACTCTTTCTCTCTCCCCCTTATTTTCTATTTCTCCCTCGCTCTCTCTTTCTCGCTCTCTCTCTCTCACTCTCTCTCTCTCTTGGTTATCTCCTCCACCTCCTTTGGCCTCTATTTCTTTGTCTCATACTCTCTCTTTTTCTTCACCTATTACTCTCTCTCTATCTCTCTAGCCTACTATCTATCTTTATATCTCTACTTTTTCCTCTTCCCCTTCACCTGCTTCTTCTTCTTCTTCTTCTTCTCTCTCTTCATCATAATACACTATTTCCATCTTTCGTTTTCTCTTTCCAATTTTCAATTTATCCTCCCTCTCCCCCCTCTCTCTCTCCCATTCTCTATTTATCTCTCTCTCTCTTTCTGTTTCTCTTTCCTTCTTCTTCCTTGTCTATCTTTCTTTGTCTAGTGAGCCTATTTCCATGTATTGTTTTCTTATTCCAATCAGGCTCTCTTACTCTCTCTCTCTCACTCCTTCTCTCTCTTTCTCTCCCATCCTCTCTCTCTCCCCCCCTGTCGTTCTCTTTCTTTCTCTCTCTCTCTCTCTTCTCTAGTGGTAGGAATTAATCTTCATTAAGAGCGTATACATCTTCTTCTTCTCCTTCTTTTTCTCCTTCTCCTTCTTCTTCTACTTCTTCTCCATCTTTTATCTTTCAGCTGATGTTTTATTCAGACTTCTCGAACATCATCTTTCTGTATCATTTTCTTCTTTTGTCCCAATATCCCCGCGGCATTGACATCTCCACTAATTTTCTCTTTATTCCACATTGCATACTTTATTAGTTTCAGGGCGTTCATACAAATGACACAATATACCAAAATAATTGTTTTATATCTTTTTCTTCTTCTCCTCCTTCTTCTTCCTCAATCTTTGTGCCTTCTTGGTAATCTCAAGTTTCCCCCTCTCTTTCTCTCTCCCCTCCTCTCTCTCTCTCTATCTCTTATTCGCAAAATTTAGGATTGTTTCTCTAGCTGCCTCTCTCGTAGGCGTAGGTCTATTTCTCTCTCTTTCTCCCTTTCTCTCTCTCTGTTACTTCTCTCTCTCTTTCTCCCTCTCCCTCTCTCTGTTACTTCTCTCTCTCTCTTTCTCCCTTTCTCTCTCTGTTACTTCTCTCTCTCTTCCTTTCTCTCTCTGTTAATTCTCTCTCTCTCTTTCTCCCTTTCTCTCTCTGTTACTTTTCTCTCTCTCTCTCTCTCTCTCTCTCTCTCTCTCTCGTATTTTAATTATCTCCTGGTCGGCCTG
>NW_007391695.1:0-1253 GCF_000475195.1 Diaphorina citri | reverse complement strand
GATTGTTAAATTTTTATGCTAAAAAGGCAATGAAGTGATTTTTTATGGCAACCCGTAAGAAGTAATATTCTAAAAGTTCTCAACTCATTTTATAAAGTTTTGTAAAACTCTTGAAGATTTTTCAATAAAGATCTCATTTTGTGTGTTTTACTTCGAGATTTTGTATGTTTTACTTCGATTTTCATTGACCGATCCTCAATTCTCATTAACCTTCGTACCGTTATTTTAGAAGGTGATAAAATTCGACTTCTCACAAATATACCTTTTGTTCAGTTTTGATTTACGGTAATTTTTTTTTACTCTCCTTATTTTTGATCCGTTTTTTATCAAATCATGTCATCGGTTGTGATTTCGGGAATCAGTGGCCGATTCCCGCGGTCGAATGATGTGGAAGATTTCTACAAGAAGTTGCTCAATAAGGAATCCACAGTGACCGACGAATTTATCAAGGATCGCTCTGGCGGTGAGTTTTTGGGCCGGATGAACAAGAATGGGTTAACTTTCTAATTTGAAGGAAACAGATAACAAACAGCTCTAGTTAAATTTTCCATAAACAGCTCTAGTTGAATTTTCCATAAACAGCTCTAGTTGAATTTTCCATAAACAGCTCTAGTTGAATTTGCCATAAACAGCTCTAGTTGAATTTTCCATAAACAGCTCTAGTTGAATTTTCCATAAACAGCTCTAGTTGAATTTTCCATAAACAGCTCTAGTTGAATTTTCCAAAAACAGCCCTAGTTGAATTTTCCATAAACAGCCCTTGTTAAATTTTCCATAAACAGCCCTTGTTAAATTTTCCATAAACAGCCCTTGTTAAATTTTCCATAAACAGCCCTAGTTAAATTTTCCATAAACAGCCCTAGTTGAATTTTCCATAAACAGCCCTTGTTAAATTTTCCATAAACAGCCCTTGTTAAATTTTCCATAAACAGCTCTAGTTGAATTTTCCGCATACAGTCCTAGGTTACAGTTTTAGTTAAATTTTCTGCATAATATAGTCCTTTTCTTTGTGCCATTTTGAAGTTTTCTGACAGCAACGAGTTACGTAAAGTTGTTTCTGATGATGTAGTGTTGGTCTAGTCATGTTATTTCGAAAATTGACGCTTATTTCGTATCATTGCTGTATAAACTCAAAGTACATTACCAACCCCATCAATAACTTCAATGCCGTAGCTAATTGATGTTTTTTGTACTTTTGTACTAATCCCTAGATTGTAAAGCACATTAAACTGTGAAGTTTTTCTCAATATTTT
>NW_007391694.1:0-1253 GCF_000475195.1 Diaphorina citri | reverse complement strand
GCTCAGTCTGTCATAACTCTACCTTGTACCATGGTGGGGTTGCCAGCACCCAATAGAGTGTGGAAATCCCCCAGTGGTAATATCATCACGGACGATGAGGTGTTCTATCGGTGAGACTTCATTTCATTATGATTTATTAGTAGGTAAGGTTGATCACGGACGATGAGGTGTTCTATCGGTGAGACTTCATTTCTTTATGATTTTATTAGTAGGTAAGGTTACCCTTGGTCCGCAAGAGAAAATTGAGACCCATTTCTGACAGGAGAGTTTTATAGTTTACAAACTGCACAAGTGGATTCACGACAGGAAATTGTACCAATCTTGAAATATTTCCATCATTACTCTATCTTTTGAATTTGACTCATAAATAATTTAAGAACGAGTCCACTTGTTCAACGAGTCAACTTCTTCCAAATTTCAAAGACAGGAGAGTTTTATAGTTTACAAACTGCACAAGTGGATTCACGACAGGAAATTGTACCAATCTTGAAATATTTTCATCATTACTCTATCTTTCGAATTTGACTCATAAATAATTTAAGAACGAGTCAACTTGTTTGAGTCAACAACTTGTTCAACGAGTCAACTTCTTTCAAATCAACTTCTTTCAATTGCGCTGATGCCCCTTTATTTTTCCTGCTAGCACAGAATCCTCTCAGACGGCAGTCTCTACGTTGGACCCCTCACCAACGACATGGTGGGTAACTACACCTGCCTGGCTGACAATATATTTGGCAAGGACGATATCTACTATCAAGTAACTATCCTGTCACCTCCTGGAGTGCCGAATATCTTGCTCCAGTCTACCACCACACACAGTATATCCATCCTGTGGAAACCTTCGTACGACGGAGGTGCTATTATCACACGTACGTTCCCTCGCACCTCTATTTCTATTTAAGTTGTTTTCGATTATGTGACCTGGGTAACTACACCTGCCTGGCTGACAATATATTTGGCAAGGACGATATCTACTATCAAGTAACTATCCTGTCACCTCCTGGAGTGCCTAATATCCTGCTCCAGTCTACCACCACACACAGTATATCCATCCTGTGGAAACCTTCGTACGACGGAGGTGCTATTATCACACGTAAGTTCCCTCGCACCTCTATTTCTATTCAAGTTGTATTCGAGTATGTGACCTTTTTTTTTAGTCATCATACGAAATTTCAAAAGTGTTACGTATGGAGTGTGGTGCTGTATGGAGCGGAAACGTGGACGATGAGGAAGAAAGAAGAGAAATATTTGGA
>NW_007391693.1:0-1253 GCF_000475195.1 Diaphorina citri | reverse complement strand
AGTCTACTGGTTTGGGTGCTAATGGCCACTTTTGCCTGCGGATGTGTAATGTAGGATCATATTACGTAGGGCTGAAAGTAGAGCATTCTTTGGGATCGCATTGCGCCAGAGCCGAAAAAAATGTGAAAAAAGATACATTGTGTTCATATGTTCTTAACATAACACTATAAACCTGAAAAATACCAATATCATCTGAGTCATCGATCTTTTCATTTGGTCATATGAATCATGTCCAACATCATCTACAATTTTCTTTGTAAAATAGACCCCTCATTTTGATAACAAAAGAATAAGTTTTGCAATTATTCCCCCGAACAAGAAAAAGCCCCTACCTCACTCCCCTCCCTGGCTGATAGTGATAAGGGGGGTAAGGTAGATGGATATTGTTTTATACCCTGTGGTGGGATATGATCTAACAAGAGTTCCATAATAACTTTCAGTTTAGGGCAAATACTCGAATTATTAAATTAAGTAATATAAAAACATAAATTCATAAAAGGTACATTTACCTTTACAGGGTGAATCAGTGGACAAGAATTTATGAAAATAATCATGTTCAATTTAATACTTTTCAATCTTTTCATAGAGTGCACCAATCTGTATTCCATTTCGACCCTGTACTGCAAACGTAATATTTCTGCCTAATGGGGAGAAAACCCCTTGTAAAAATTACTAGCACTAAAATAATATTCATAATATAAACGCTTGAAATAAGCCCAGTTCCAAAGCTCTCTTTGCTAGATACAACATAATATTTCGTCTGAAAAGAAGCATTAACATAATCAAACATTAAGTTTTCTATTTTCTAAAGAAGTATAAAAGCATCAGACGGAAAACAAACAACTTACAAACAAGAGCTATGAACTTCTCGTTTCGCTAAATAATAAGGTACCTTTTACATTAGCTATGAGGTTGGTAGGAAAAGCGAGGGAAAGAGTTTACTCCTCCCCTACTTTAGGTAGTAAATGGTGAAAATATTTTCCGACTGATGGAGAACACATTATCCAAATCTTCTTCTAAAAATAATAATCCGACAAAAAATTATCTGATTGAAAACATTTAATTTTGCTGACAGGGTGGGGGAGCAGGTGAAGCTTGAAATCTACATCCTCTATTCCTCTCACTCATCATGAACACAACTTTGTAAAAATACGTATCAATATAAAGTTAACTTTTGTTCAATACTATTGTTATCATGTTGGATGGAATTGTATAGGTATTTTATTATGCTCGCATCCCCCCCCCCCCCCTCT
>NW_007391692.1:0-1253 GCF_000475195.1 Diaphorina citri | reverse complement strand
TGTCCAGAACCGCAGTCAACCATCATGGGGATTTGCTTTTCCTTTGTTCTATCCTTGGACACGTGATAAACCCTTTGTCCACCTAGCCAGGCTGGTTAGGGTTTGGCTGCTCTGATCCCTATTTATAGTCCCATAGCAAGACACTGGTCTGCTCCATGTTTAAGGTCCCCCAGCTAGACCTGTACTGAGGAATAATATGAATGTATTGAGGAATAATATGAAAGTATTGAGGAATACTACGAGTTTATTAAGAAGAATACTCACCCAGTCTTAGCTCGGAACTCATTCGCTTGTTCTTTGAGTTTCTTTTCTTCTAGTTTTCTCTTGCGTTTCTCTTCCCGCTTCTTCTTTTTTACTGAAAAACAAGAAAATTAAAAAATATTATCATAAAATAAAGAACAAAACAACAAGATTACATTACTACGATTATCGTGAAGGACTAGTACAGTATGTGATACTAAAACTTAATCTGAATACTCACATTTCTCTTTGCTCTTCTTTTCCTTCTTCCTCTTTTTCTTCTCCTTGATTCGCTGTTCTTTTTTCCTGCAAAAATAAGATAAAAATAATTAGATTTACTTACCTTGTCCTTGGAATCGATATAATTTCAAGAGACCATTTCTTGATGAAAATTTGTAATTTGTTAAAAGATAAACGTTTCACTGCCGTTCTTATTACGTAGCAATGAAACAACTGCTACATTGGACTCTTGTGCTCTGTCGTAGCATGCCCATCCCGTAGTATGTCTCTCATCAGATGGACGAGAAGAGACCAAATACTTCCCATTTAGGTGCTGGGTTAACAAGAGAACACCAGAAAGAACAACTCGTTGAAATATTTGCAATCGAAAAATGAGAATATTTTTTGTCGATGGTCGGGATCGAACCCGGAACCTTCAATAACAATACTTACCACTTGGCAGTTTCCTCCAGGAACTTGCGTACTTTCTCTTCATAATCATTATCACCCTTAGTCTGTTCTAGGAACTGAGTCACCCTCATGTCATACTCAGATTCTGTTGGTTTCTGCGGTTGAGCTGCGGCAGTCACACCTGAAGGTAAAATTAAAATTAAACATTAAAATAATCTGGGTTTAAACTTGGCATAAGCTTAACTCTTCGATTAATTAATTTCATTACCAGCCTGATTAGCTTGATGGGTTTTATATCAAATAGAAAAGGACTCTTGCCTTTGATTTGACCCAAGTACACATCCCTGGGCGCTACTTGGCTTTTGACTCGTTTTAAACCTTTA
>NW_007391691.1:0-1253 GCF_000475195.1 Diaphorina citri | reverse complement strand
TTGACTGTTTCGGAATTAACTTCGTTCAGAAATGTATAGACATTGACTGTTTCGGAATTAACTTCGTTCAGAAATGTAGACATTGACTGTCTCGGAATTAACTTCGTTCAGAAATGTATAGACATTGACTGTTTCGGAATTAACTTCGTTCAGAAATGTATAGACATTGACTGTTTCGGAATCAACTTCGTTCAGAAATGTAGACATTGACTGTTTCGGAATTAACTTCGTTCAGAAATGTAGACATTGACTGTCTCGGAATGAACTTCGTTCAGAAATGTAGACATTGATTGTTCTGTCCTATAACATCTTCATTAGACTTGTTCCATTGTCTTTACTGCACTCAACCACATGTTTCTGAGGTTCTGGACCTTTGCATTGTCTTTACTTCACATGTTTCTGGCCTTTGCAATTTGCACACTGACCGCATTTCCTTTGCAGACCATTGAAGGGAAGTCATTTGTATATGAGGTTTGTCACAACGTGTGGTCGCCATTTTGGATTTTAGGTTCCTCTTCCTGTTTTCATTGTTTCCTATTTACATATCTCCTTTGCAATTTGCACACTGACCGCATTTCCTTTGCAGACCATTAAAGGGAAGTCATTTGTATATGAGGTTTGTCACAACGTGTGGTCGCCATCTTGGATTTTAGGCTCCTCTTCCTGTTTTCATTGTTTTCCTATTAACATATCTGCGACGACATTTCCACTCAAATTGGAAAATAATTAATGTGATATTGCGTATGACATTGAAAGCTTTGTCAAAGAAAGGCTGAATCTTACTTAAGCCAATTTCTGGTAAAGTAGATTTTCTGGTCCGCCATGGCAAACCCTGTTTCTGAACAAGTCTCTTACTCCTTGAAAGCTTTGTCAAAGAAAGGCTGAATCTTACTTAAGCCAATTTCTGGTAGAATAGATTTTCTGGTCCGCCATGGCAAACCCTGTTCTTGAACAAGTCTCTTACTCCCCATACTTATAATTCTGAAATATTTTTGTCTTTCAGTATGTAATCTTGAAAGTTAGGTTTTATCTTGACAGTTGCTCAACATTCGAAACAAAAAGCTGAGATTTTCGTTTTTAGGTTCTTCTTGTTTAAAACCCGTCAATATTATTGTTCTTGAATTCGGGGTCTCGAGATACTAATGAGATGCAAAGATGTACTACCGAAACTACTTACTTATAGCTCTCACTTAAGTATACGTACATATGTAGCAATTTAGTATTGGTAGTATGGTAGCTTTCTTATTTTGGCG
>NW_007391690.1:0-1254 GCF_000475195.1 Diaphorina citri | reverse complement strand
TGGCGGCGTCGTTAGGTGCGAACAGGGTGATGGTTTCCGAGTCTGCAATCTGAGAGAGGAACTCGGGCGCCAGGTCCAGGATACGCTCGTAGAACGAGGAGAGGAGGCCACGGTTTTGCTGGAAGAAAAAGAGCAGATTTCATAAAAAAATAATAATAAAGGAAGGACGGGCTAAAAATAAGTAAGTTGGATAATGGATAACTTGTGAAATTATTCACGACACTTGTGAAACAAGTAAAATATCAAATTTGTCGTGGTGTCATTTTCCCTTTTGATATTCTTTCAACTTATTGTTTCATTACAAAATTTCATCGGTAAATGGTTTCTTCAAATTAAATTGATCCCAAGGGCAGGGAAAACCTAGACCCTTGACAAATGGAGTGTGTCTGAAAGCATGTGATCTGTTCCTGAAGAAATCTTCTAGTGTCTTTCTAACTAACTACCTACTCGTACATAAAACAGAGCTCGATCTGTTATAAATGATGAGCTGAAATATCCTACTTTTAATGAGGAGCTGAAACTCGTCTAATGGTCAATTACCCTGGATCCCCATAGTCCCTGTTTAACTTGTCAGCTTAGGACCAAAAGAAAAGGTCTTTTATGTAAAAAAAAAACAACATTACTTTCCTTCCTATAGGATAAGGAAAGTAAAAAATCCCAAGGGCAGGGAAAACCTAGACCCTTGACAAATGGAGTGTGTCTGAAAGCATGTGATCTGTTCCTGAAGAAATCTTCTAGTGTCATTCTAACTACCTACTCGTACATAAAACAGAGCTCGATCTGTTATAAATGATGAGCTGAAATATCCTTCTGTTAATGAGGAGCTGAAACTCGTCTAATGGTCAATTACCCTGGATCCCTACAGTCCCTGTTTAACTTGTCAGCTTAGGACCAAAAGAAAAGGTCTTTTATGTAAAAAAAAGGATACCTGTCTACACATAAGATAAACTTCTACCAACTTGAGTTACCAAGCATGCCAAACCATTAACACATCATTCTAGCAAAGTGAAGCAAAGGAAGGTATTTTTATTTGGGTCCTTTTCTGTTTAGGATCTTGAAAAGAAGGTTATTATTATCAGGGTAGTGTGGTTACTGCTTAGGTTGAGAAATGGAAAAATAAGCTCGAGACAAGGAAGGAAAAAAGCAATTTGTTAGTATTTTCCAATTTGGATGTAATAGCCCTCGTGAGAACCATTAAAGAGCTGTGCCTTAAATCACCAAAGTATGGAAAAGTATTTACAATTCCATATTTCG
>NW_007391688.1:0-1254 GCF_000475195.1 Diaphorina citri | reverse complement strand
GAGGAAGAAGAAGAAGAAGAGGAGGAAGAAGAAGAAGAGGAGGAGGAAGAAGAAGCAGAGGAGGAGGAAGAATAAGAAGGAGAAGAAGGAGAGCAGGAAGAAGAAGAAGAAGAAGAGGAGGAAGAATAAGAAGGAGGAGAAGAGGAAGAAGAAGAAGGAGGAGGAGAAGAGGAGGAAGAAGAAGAAGAAGAAGAGGAGGAAGAAGAAGAATAATAAGAAGGAGGAGGAGAAGAGGAGGAAGAAGAAGAAGAAGAGGAGGAAGAAGAAGAGGAGGAGGGAGAAGAAGAAGAAGAAAAGGAGGAGAAGAACAATGAGGCAACTACATCCAAGGTAAATTCAATTACCTACCTACTAAAGAAAGAAATGAGTTCGCAAATTCGATTCCCACTCGGAATGAACTTTTTTATTCTGAACGGATAGGGTTTGTTCTTGGAACGGTTGGCTATCATCTATCCTGTCTTCCATTTCACTTCGATTTAGGAACAAACCTAAAAGTGAAATTTTGATTTTAGGGACGATTTCAGGGACTATTGATTTTAGGGACTCACAGCTATTATAGAAAACTAAAATAGCTGAGATCTCATCGTTGGGAAAGCGAAGGGAGAAGGAGGGAAGGATAGAAGAAAGCGAGCCGTTTGAGAACGAAACTCATCCTTTCAGGATAAAATCCGCCCCTAGCGTTAATCGAACCCGGCGCTTACAACCAAGCTAACTAGACTGGCAAATAACAAGCGTTTTGGCCAACCAAACCACTACACTACCAAAGCAGGTTCCTATAATCATCTTGCGCCTGAAACACACATGTAATTTTTGTTTGTAAATAATTTGACGTAGAAATAAATACATAGGTATACGTATGTTATCTATTTAGTTGTTTATTCAGTGTTCTCTCTTTAGTCGAATTCCCTTTCCCGTTCTCACCTGGTGTGTGTTTCATCCGATTTTTTTCCGAACATCTCGTAGGCCATGTAATTGAAATGAGTGTTCCTACTAAATACGACACGATTTTTTTCCGTACGACACAAAATGTCTTGGTAGGCAATGTAATTCAAATGAGTGTTCCCACCAAGCACGACACGATTTTTTTACTTTTTTTTTTCAACCACAAAATGTCCTAGTAGGCAATGTTATTGAACGAGTGTTCCCACTAAGCACAACACGATTTTTTTTACTTTTTTTTCAACGACAAAATGTCCTAGTAGGCAATGTAATAGATCAGTTGCGCTTACTTGTGTGATGTTTCAAAGTCATAGA
>NW_007391687.1:0-1254 GCF_000475195.1 Diaphorina citri | reverse complement strand
CAGGAAAATTTGTAAAATCTTATCAACTTTTTCAAATTTTAGCGCGCTTGCTGTTTTAAAGGAGATTTCTCTGTGGCTCAAAGCCCTGTTCGTACGATGCTGAATTTCCCCCCCGTAGGGTAATGGAAAGTAAAAATGGAGTCTACTTCACAAAAGATTTTAAAAAGAAATATTATTTAAAGTAGCTATGGCTAATTTTTTGAAGTTCATTTTTTAAAAAGTTTGTTAACTAGCCTGAAAGGTTCTACAATCTACATAATTATAAATTATTATTATTCTTTTATCCTTAAAATTTTATAAAAAGTATTTTTCTCTAAACAGAACAACGGACCCCATAGAAAAAGTTGCTGGAAGAAATAGCCGGCTTCACAAGCCCGCCAAAATTCAAAATCTAGATTTGCCAGAACAGAACGCCCAAACCGAAACTGCCAAAAGCAAAAAGGCAAAAAGTTGAAAGCTGCCCAAAGAAACGAAAAAGTGATAGGAGTTTTAAGGCAGGTTTTGTTGAAGAAAGTGAAATTAAATAGTTTAGGTGTTGGCACACTCTAATAAATAATATTTAGTTAATTTAATTTATTTATGTGGTGCTTTCCAAGTTGGATATTTAATCCCCCCACTAGAATACAGCTTCCATGTAAGTCAGTGTTCTACAGTGCCTAGCTTCAAGAAGGGTAAGTAAGTGGTTTACAAAAATCTTGAAACAAAATTTCCTTCCTCCAGGTCTACTTTTACAGTTTTCTTGATTTTTCACTGTCCCTCCTTGTTGACCCACTTATTGGAACCAGCAACAATCTTATTTCTTCAAAGCCAGAAATAAAATGATTTACCATTCTATTTCTGGCCATTGGACCATTGAAGTCAAGCAATGCTACACATTGATGGTTCCCATCTGTGCAATTTTCTGTTACTCGCTTTTCTTTGTACCCTGGCTGAGTTAGCCTCGGGAAGATTGGAGTCTTGAGAAGTGGGCCATGGTGGTGACAACTTTGAGAAGCACTGGGTTAAACCCCCTATCCCTAAAATCTTAATGGTTACAAAATACCTACCTCTCTCATTTCTTATATTGTTTCAGGATACAAATTTTTACCTACCTAGATGGAACGGCTTGCAAACACTATACCTATCCTCCAACTGCACCCAACCACTAATAGTATTATATGCGGTCAAACTTTCTTGACTTGGCGGGGCAGAGCGCTACCGCGCTCCTTAATATTATAAATTCATATAAATTGCCATTAGGTATTGAAAATAATA
>NW_007391686.1:0-1254 GCF_000475195.1 Diaphorina citri | reverse complement strand
AAGTCCTGCTTAGCTTCATGACGTAATAAAGTTCAGCAGGAGAAAAATGCTAGCTTTAATTAGGTTGAGCTCTGAATTGTGCTGGTTTAGCTCGAAAATTATATCAAATTCAGCTATTTTTATGTGTATTAGTCGCACTAGCCTTTCAAGGTATTTCCCAGCAGTTTCCTCATTAGCACAATGCTTTCAAAATCTGATGGTTGATTCATAGTTATTATTGTTGTTATGTTTCCTGTTACCTTTTTCTCAACGTTCACGAGGATTACCTAGTATAGTTTTTAATTTGGTATATCTTGGGCCATAGGGCTTCGATTGTACTAAATTTTTGTCAAATTAGAGACTTACATAGGTTTAGTAAAAGACGAACATGTTTTGTCAGTGTTGGAAATTTCAAGTCTATTTTCAACTTTCAACCGTGGGTAGTTCGCTTTCTACTTGAAAGATTCCCTTTAGCCTTTTTGTTCAAGGCTATCAATTTCTTACTCACAACATTGCTTCTTCGACGTGCTTCCAGGAAGAGAGTAATGTCCCCTGAGTGCCCTGTGAGGTATGCCACTACATTGACCAACACGCGAATTAACAAATGAATTATGGTCGAATAACATGAATGTAGAACGAAAAGCCAGCTACGAGGAACCATGTTGTAGTATTCCATTCATTACTCTGGTTATATCCTTATTTTGTTAAATTTGCTACAGTGTTATTGCTAAACTCTTACGAATACGTTCAATCGTTGAGTTCTATGAAAAGTCCAAGCCGTTGAAAAGTTATCTTGTTATTTCCTGGGTTTTCCTTATGAATCAAAGAAAACTTCAACTCACATACAAACAGACCAAGCAACACACTTACTACAATATTAAAATCTTACTTTTCCTGAGATCCAAGGAAGATAACGAAGAAAAATCCTATTCAGACAAATCGTCTACACATTACATGACTAGAGTGTCGTAGAGCAGATTGTAAAAACAATAGACAGTAGGGTCCTCAAAGCCCTCACGAAAACATGAAGCTACTGCTGTAGGTAAAACTAGACCTAATGAAAACCACCGTAATGAGGAAATTAGGTAGAGAACATTCTTTACACTTTAATGATTTTATTAAATTAAAATTACCATAATTGGAATTAAATTAAAATTACCATAATTAGTTCATACTGGAAACTTTATATGGATGACCCTTTCCTATTACGTAGTTACTGTTTTAATAAAAGTCTAAAAATTAAAGAGATAAAGCATACAGAAGATGAACTTGAAT
>NW_007391685.1:0-1254 GCF_000475195.1 Diaphorina citri | reverse complement strand
TATAATAATTTGGAGAATTTACATTTCAATGGCCAATGATACGTTGACAAGTTTTTCAATGTAAGTTATGAGGTTTAGCTCGTGCAGCTTTGTTCATAAGTCCGCCCATGCATATATACCTACAGGACGAGTGTGAAGCTAAGAGCTCTATGAGTAGGTATATATTATGCTCTCACTCAGCCTGAAAGGGGCCGGGAAAGCGGCAGCATGCGATTGCCCAGATCACCCATTCCGATACCAACCACGTGTACCGTTGCGTTTAGGATAAAACCTGCCCCGGGCAGGAATCGAACCCGCGACCTAGCGGTTACAAGGCAGACGCGCTACCAACTAAGCTAACTAGACTGGCTACCAAGACCTTTGACCTGTCCATTCTTCTTCATCTTTTTCTTCGCCTTACCCGTGCACAGACGGGGTCGACGTTTTTCGTCAGCCTCTCAATCAGCTCTAGACCTTTGACTTGTCCATAAAACCCATCATCCTGAACCACACTTACGACCTTTGGATGGCAGGTCTATTAAAACGACACCATTACTAACGGCCTCACATTCGAGTAGACCTTTGACCTGTCCATTCTTCTTCATCTTTTTCTTCGCCTTACCCGTGCGTCGACGTTTTTCGTCAGCCTCTCAATCAGCTCTAGACCTTTGACTTGTCCATAAAGCATAAAACCTATCATCTTGAACCACACTTACGACCTTTGGATGGCAGGTCTATTAAAACTACACCATTACTAACAGCCTCACATACGAGTAGATATTATTATACCTACACGTCAGCTGTGACATTTAAAATCAAGAGCACTCTGGTTTCAACTTTTCAAGAGTATCTTGTAACGACAACATCTGAGACATAATCGGCCCAATCATAATTATCGTGGAATAATAATTACACCAGTCCTATAACTGATACCTATACACGGAGTCAGGGCCGGGCCGTAATCAGGATTTTATTGAGAAGTGAGTGGCAAGACTACAAATAGTGATGTTTCGGGGGTGGATGCTCCAAAATTTCGGAGTCCACCCCATAGTAAAAGAGCAAGAATGACGCCCTAGGGGCAGGGGAGGGGGGCGACCCTCCTAAATATGGCCCTGTATGAAGTGGATATAATGGAAAACCTGTTGGGATACCAATATTAAAAGAAAAAAATCCCAGAGCCTAGTTACCTATAGGTAGGTCCCAGTCAGCACACACGATTGGATGTAAGGCTCGAATCAAGCTTACAAATTCACCTGTGTAAGTTGGATGACATCC
>NW_007391684.1:0-1254 GCF_000475195.1 Diaphorina citri | reverse complement strand
CATACCTCGGCTGGGATTGAACCCACGCCCTCCTGTTTACCAGGCGAGCGCCTTGACCACTACACCACCGAGGCAGAAAGAACAAGATTGGCAAGAAAGAAAAGATTGAAAGATACTTACGCCTTGCTAGCCGGCTACGTCAGAAAGTCACTAAAGCTTTGATAAGTATTGATGTTGTCACCCGAAGCATATTCAAAAGATTTGAAAGTATATTTCATGTTAGCTCAATCCTTAAAGCCCCTGTCAAAAGCAACCGTGCAGAAAGAACGCAACTAGATGTACTTGACATTACAAGAGATTTATCGCGTCTCAACTTTGAGCCTTATGAAAAGAACGAAATGAAAATGTTGTAGGAGGATATACCTACCCTACTGCTTAACAAGGTGGACATACTACAACAATGTAGACAAGACAGGCGATATAGACGTTTCATAATGGAAAGTAAATCATAAAAAGAAAGTAAAAATTTCGCAGAAAAGGAAAAAGTTATTATACGAGATTGACAGGAGATATAAAAAAAAGACGAAAGTATTTTTGCAAAATAGTTCAAAGTTTTTTGGGAATCTTGAGACATTATGAAAAACTTCAACGTTGAAAACTTTCTTGAGACGTTTACGTCATGCTGTCATGCATTTTCTCTCTCGTGTTATGTAACGGCGCGCCGTTAACCTTTTTGAGAGAGGGGGAGTTATATCTTGGTGAGATAAGTGGATGGGTGTTACTATGATAACTTTACATTTTATTTTTCTTACTACTGTTACTATCATAGTAAGTACCTGCTTAATGGGTATTTTACTATGCCAAGTTGTCTTCAGTATTGGCTTTGATGACTCATATGTTGGCAGGTGTGGTTACCAATTACTAAGGGTAGACTATACACACTTAGTGGCTGCCATAACTTACGGCTATGTCCACACTTCCAACTTTCAAGACCACATAGAACCGAACACCTCATTACACCGTACCCATTGTGGAATTGGGTGTTTCCTATCTACTTATTTATCTATTTACTAAAGGGGACTACACATTAGGCGAACCGGACTGCACCGGACCATTCGATATTCGGTCCGTTACTTTCGAATTTTTTTGATATTGGCTTGTTACAAGCGCATATTTCGTGAACCATCATTCCTACATGTAGAGTGTAGACCGATTGATTTCTCATGAAAAGTTACATAGGATAGACTCCTTGGTCATCTTAAATACTCTAATGGAAACTCTTGTTGAAAAAAAAAAAAAATTGTATAATTTCAA
>NW_007391683.1:0-1254 GCF_000475195.1 Diaphorina citri | reverse complement strand
AAAAGTTGGCACTCGAACTGTTTGAAATGAGTTGGGCACGGGTTCATGGCCCTTGGCTCTACAATAATCCTTACAGTCAATCAATTCCTTTGTGTCTAGCTTTGCTCTACAAATCTACATGGAAATTGTGTAGGTGATTGGCAAAATCGGGTGCAGTCAACGAATGGTTGAAACGTATCTCCCAACATTCATACTGAATTTTTCCGATCCTTAACAAAGCTGGACATGGAAATGTGTGGAATGCCCACCAGGATGATAAACTACTGTCAAAACGAGGCTTCCAGCAAGACCAAATCGTTTGTAGGTTATGCGGGGACCTACATAAATATAAACCTATAAACATAAACATAGGGGTTCATGGCCCTTGGCTCTACAATAATCCTTACAGTCAATCAATTCCTTTGTGTCTAGCTTTGCTCTACAAATCTACATGGAAATTATGTAGGTAATTGGCAAAATCGGGTGCAGTCAACGAATGGTTGAAACGTATCTCCCAACATTCATACTGAATTTTTCCGATCCTTGACAAAGCTGGACATGGAAATGTGTGGAATTCTCACTCGGATGATAAATTACTGTCAAAACGATGGGCTTCCAGCAAGACCAAATCGTTTGTAGGTTATGCGAGGACCTACAACCCTATAAACATAAACATACATAAGTACATACAAATAAGAAACTTAATACGCCACCGAACCTCCCTAAAACCATAAAATGCCGACACAGAATGTAAAACTATTAACACATCTAAATTTACATACAGGTATCTAAAGAGACGCCAAAAGACCATTGAAAAGTCTCCAACATTTTCGTCTCTTATCTCAAGTAGGTAGAGTTGTAGAGTAGTTATTAATAGTGAAGTGTACGTCTAATAGGAGACATGGGAGATGTTCTAGAGACAAAATACACAATTACACACCGCACTTGAGACGAAGGCAATGTGTGGAGTCTATTTCGAGAGGAAATGTTCAATAAATAATTTATTTTGCGGTCTGGAATTATTCGACAATACAGCCAGGAGGGTTCAGCCCTATTAGAGGGGGGTTTTTAGTTACATAGATTTACATTCGTACTTAGGTAGTCAGAGCTAAAATTGTAGCATAGTTCCAGGAAATAATAATAATAATAATAATAATAATAATAATAATAATTTATTTATACTGCTGCCATAGGACTGAAAATTCCATACCTCGGCTGGGATTGAACCCACGCCCTCCTGTTTACCAGGCGAGCGCCTTGACCACTACACCACCG
>NW_007391682.1:0-1254 GCF_000475195.1 Diaphorina citri | reverse complement strand
TAGGCAAAAGGCAAATCGTATTTGTTAAAAAGATAGGGAGGAGAAACACTAATAATGAAGATTTAAAGAATCATGGTCTAAAAAAAACTTATGAAATGAATAAAATAATGTTCGTTCTCGGAACGGCTGGCTTTCTCCTATCCTGTCTTCCTTCCTCTTCGATTTCGGGACGATAAGACCATAGCAGTTACAGTTCCCTCTGGTCAAACCTCTTAAAAAAAAAAATCATTCTATTCTATAGCCCGCGAAAGAAGAAGCTCACTTTCCCTTGACTTCCTAAGGCCCTAATCTGTCACAGCCGAAATGTGAGTGAAATGCATGGGAATTTCTCTCGGATCTCTCCGTCGGGGCTTTTTTTTCCTCCGTGGGATTTGAAATCTCGAGGGGCGGTGCAACGTTTCAGCTAAATTCCCTTTGGGAAGAGAGCTCTCGTTACCATGGGATTAAGCTATTGGACTTAGGTACCTTACGTTTTTACTTCCCTCATCCCATTCTCTCTTAGAATTTCGTTCTCGGCTGAAGTGATGGAATAAGTGAGTTTTAGTTTTGGCGTCTCCCGATTATGCAGTGCCAATGCCCAACTGGGTACTGCCAACTGGCAAATACCCATCGTTTGGCTCAAGACCATGATAAATGGACCATCGTTTGAACCAAATCTGGTGGCACTCCGCACCAAATCCATCCCCGCCATCAACCGCGATGCCCGAAGAACTGGAAGACCTCGGTTCGGTTCAACTCTTTGGTACTTTTGTCTGGTTCACGGAGTAGGAGTTTAGAACTGGTTGGAGCTGGTTTGGTACTTTTTGGTGCAGGTGTATAACAGGTTGTATCTACCTGCAGTTTGTGTTTGGTCAAGCTTAGAACCGGTTTTGAGGTACCTACCTGTGTATTTACGCGCGCTAAGCATGAATGAGTCATGATATTACTTGTTTACAAATGGCGCGCAGGTGTTTCTTTTAATATATTGCTATAGAGGATTTCTCTTCCTTCCACTACATCATGCATTGTTAGATGATTTTACCTAATTATAGAGTATGAACTGATAAAGAAAATGGGTGTGTACCTATTACAAAAACATATGTAACTCAAGAAATATCAAAATCACCAAAGAGACTTTATGAGTGCAGATGAGAATTTTCAAAGTTCACAGTCCCAGTTTTCCACACTTTCCAGGATGAGAACATCAGCTACGATTTGAACTCGAACGATGCGGACCCTTCCCCCCGCCCTACTAGCCCGGCCAAGAACGTCCAT
>NW_007391681.1:0-1254 GCF_000475195.1 Diaphorina citri | reverse complement strand
CTTTTCTTTTCGTGTATCTAATTTTTTATTCCTTCTCCTCCTTCTTCTTCTCCTTCTCCTCTTCCTTCTCCTTCTTCTTCCCCTCCTTCTCTTCTTCCTTTTTATTTTCTTCCTTTTCTGTTTCATTAATTTGAAAATTTCAAGTAATGAGTAATGAGAGAGCATTAGGTTAATCCCTTCTCCTCCTTCTTCCTCTCCTCTTCCTCCTTCTCCCTTTTCTCTTTCCTTATCCTTTTTCTTCCTCTCCTCTCCCTCCTCCTCGTCCTTCTCCTTCCATCCTATTCCTCCTTCTTCTCTTCTACATCTTTCTAAGCTCTTGATAACAGATTGTCAGGACAGAAAGGAAAAGAAGGGGGAGGAGAGGAGGAGGATGAGAAGAGGGAGAGGAAGAAAAAGGAACAAAAAAATACATTAGTAGTAAAATAAACACATTAGCAAAATGTTCTACAGTCTCTAATCTCCTAGTACTTTTCTATTAGCAGTTATTAATACTTTGCTATTGTTGTAGCTAGGTACGAAGAAGATCGGATGAATTGGCTCCCTATGAAGAAGGGACTGTGGGTTCGGGACAAGGAGAAGCCAAAATTCTCCACAGTAGGTACCTACCTACTACCTACCTCTATATCTTCTGCTTTTACTGTGTTTACGGTGTTCTTGCCGTCCCGAACATCGACGAGAGAACAAGTACAGGATAGGAGAAAGCAAGCCGTTCCGAGACCGAACCGTATCTGTTTAGGATACACTTCACCCCGGGCGGGAATCGAACCCACGATCTAACACTTAGGAGGCAATCTGAAAAGAAACTTAGTTTTGGCTATTATGCTGACCTTTTCTTCTGTGTAGGCTGGGAGGGAGTGGGGACCTTTTTTTTTCAACATTGTACGTAGCTACTTACCTTGGAACCTGCACAATTCCATTAATCAAAGCACAATCCTTTGCATCCAAAACTACCCGGGGATGGAAAAGTTTGGTGAAAATTCTCCGCCCCGGCCGGGATTTGAACCCAGTGGTTAGATAGGAAGGTATACTGTAGATGGTTGATATAGTTATTGTAAATCATAAGAAGAAATTCCTACAATAAAAAGAAAAAATCTGGTGTGAACATCACACGACTTTCCTTATCCTATTGAATGGTGCTTATTTTTTTGGGTGTTCTGTTGTAACATTTACAATATGTCTAACCGTTTAGTCAGTATAGCTGAAAACCGCCAAAAAGCGGTCGAAACCCACCAAAAAGCGGTCAAAATACCGCCA
>NW_007391680.1:0-1254 GCF_000475195.1 Diaphorina citri | reverse complement strand
AATCAGGTCTGTTTTATGTATGTAGGTATACCTACCTAACTTATGTTGACCCATTTTAAATAACTTTTTAACCCTTTTACATGATGTTTTGTCAAAATCCATAAGTATTCGAGAATCGGCCCGAGCCCACATGATGCCTTGCAGCACTTTATTTTCAATGCTGCTGCGTCAAGCTCCGTTCTACCTCCTTCTGCTGCGTCAAGCTCCGTCCCACCTCCTTCTGCTGCGTCAAGCTCCGTTCCACCTCCTTCTGCTGCGTCAAGCTCAGTCCCACCTCCTTCTGCTGCGTCAAGCTCCGTTCCACCTCCTTTTGCTGCGTCAAGCTCAGTCCCACCTCCTTCTGCTGCGTCAAGCTCCGTTCCACCTCCTTCTGCTGCGTCAAGCTCAGTCCCATCTCCTTCTGCTGCGTCAAGCTCCGTCCCACCTCCTTCTGCTGCGTCAAGCTCCGTCCAACCTCTTTCTGCTGCGTCAAGCTCCGTTCTACCTCCTTCTGCTGCGTCAAGCTTCGTCCAACCTCTTTCTGCTGCGTCAAGCTCCGTCCAACCTCCTTCTGCGTCAAGCTCCCCCACCTCCTTCTGCTGCGTCAAGCTCAGTCCCATCTCCTTCTGCTGCGTCAAGCTCCGTCCCACCTCCTTCTGCTGCGTCAAGCTCCGTCCAACCTCTTTCTGCTGCGTCAAGCTCCGTCCAACCTCCTTCTGCGTCAAGCTCCCTCCAACCTCCTTTTTTATTTTGATATTATTTTTGTTTAATAAACCAATTGTTATAAACAATTTTTTTAAACATTTCATACTTTTAAAATAAATATAAAATGAATTTTAAAAATTGCCGTCGGGACAGCTATCTCACGTCGTCCGAGCTCATCCTAGCCCGTTACATAAACACACCGTCAATAAATTTCCTGTTGATTTGTAAAAATAAATTCCCTGGACCTATAGGTACACAATTTCCTATGATAATGATTTAATTACATTTATCAGATTAAATTTAATTGCCGACTATTAGAAATATGAGGAGAGATATCTCTCCTGCCTAATTGTTTTATATCCTCTGAAAATTTATGTTCGCGTAAAATTTTACGATGGGTTTTTATTGCCTCCTATCTATTTCTATTGTTCGAAACGAATAAACATTTGGCGTTGTACCTACTAGTTGTTCTTGGTCTTCTCGTTCTTGTTTTTCTTCTTCTTCTTCTTCTTCTTCTTCTTCTTCTTCTTCTTCTTCTTCTTCTTCTTCTTCTTCTTCAGCCATTACTGT
>NW_007391679.1:0-1254 GCF_000475195.1 Diaphorina citri | reverse complement strand
TTTTGTAACTTTGTGAAGCTCTATATTCAATGTTTTTCTTCTTCTTCCTTTCCTGATATACTCCTTCTTCTTCTCTTCCTCCTCCTCTTCTTCTTCCTCTTCTTCTTCTTTTTCTTCTTGTGTCTTTCACAAATATCGGTATCTACTTTAACTACATATTTCAATCTAAAAACAAATAAAAAAAATGCAAAACCGTAGGGTTAAAAATCAAAACTTACTTCAGTCGTTCCAATATTCTAGCTAGATAGACACAAGCGTTTCATAGGTATGGCTGAGACAGACTGAGCTGAGACACCCCTGATAGGTAGATATGTGTGAGAAGACAGGTCAGTATTTATATTTATCTAGGTATGTACAAGTCAGTAGGTATTTATGTATTTCATGCATGCTTTTGAATTCCCACCAATATAAACTAGTGTAAGATATTGTGTTTTCATACCTTGAACACGAATTGTCGCCTTTTCTTATGTTTACCATACGTTTCTTACGCATTTTACTCTTTTTCTTTAGCTTTTCCTTTACATCTACCTTTCTCCTTTCCCTTTCCCCTCTGTCCTGCCATTTCTACCTCCTCTAATCCTATACCTTACTTCCTTCTCTTTATATATATCCTCTTTTCCTCTTCTTACTCATCCTATTTTGCCTTCTCCTTCTTCTCCCCTTCCCACTGCCTTCCTCTCTTTTATACCTCCTCCAGTTCTCTCTACCTTATTTGTCATCTCCTCTCACTTCTCGTTTCCTATTCCCTCTGTTATTTTCTTCTCTTTCTCCTCCTCTCACTCCTTTATCCTCGTTCCCTTTTCTTCTTCTCCTCCATGTCATTTATACGTTTCCACTTTCTTCTCCTCCACTTCATCAAACAACATGCTCACCTCCATGGTGTCACCTCCAAAATTGTGTCTACCGTCACATTTCTCCTCCTCCTCTTTCTTCCTTTCTTCTCCTCTTCCTCCTCCTCCTCCTCTTTCTTCCTCTCTTCTCCTCCTCCTTTTTTTCAACTCCTTCTTCGTCCTTTCTTTCTTGTTCTTCCTGTCTACTCTCTCCCTCTCTCCTTTATTTTCCTCCTCCTTCTTGTCTTTCTCCTCCTCCTCTCTTTCATCTCCTCCTTCTACTTCTCTCTTTTTCCCTCCCTCTTCCATATTCTTTTCTCCCTCTTGAGCAGAAATCGTGTTCACAATCATAACAAATAAAATGACAACCTCAAATTAGATGCGAACACACACATTGTCTGTGTCATAGCATGTCCTCTCCTCT
>NW_007391678.1:0-1254 GCF_000475195.1 Diaphorina citri | reverse complement strand
CTTCGATTCCCGGTCACATCATACTTTCCTGAGGAAATTTCCGTCAGTGGATTGGTATGGCCATGATTATGGAAAAAATACTAGGTATATACTCGTGTACTTGGATTGCTTAACTTAGGAATATGTACTTTCTTTTGCTTGATTTCAGATTGTTGGCGTTGCTACTACATATCTGATCGTGTTTATTCAGTACAACACTTCCTAAACTACATTTATCATCACCAACAAATTACCATCAGAAATTAATATTTTATACTTTTCTAGACCTAGAGATATTACTATATTGATTGAATTACCTACTCGCTTAAATTTAGTTCCATTACCTACTTTCTACTTGTTTGTCACACGAAGACATTCTTTTAATTCCAAAAAACTTGAAAGTGATCTCCCTTCACATTGAAGAGTTCATGGATCTCCATTGGAAATCCTTTGAGCTAGCCTTTCACACGACAAAAACATTCGGTGTGGACTTGCTGTTTGACTTGGCGTTTAGTATGATCTGGTTTGTCATCTACGTGTACATTACTATCGCGTCCTTGGCTAATCTCAACACGACCGAGGTATCTTCATCAGAGGAGATGACTAGGGAGATATTTCGTAATGCTGGATTATTCCTGGAGCTAATGTTTGTCACGCTGAGGATCTTCTATATCTGTCATCGCGCTCAGCAAATGTCTACGCCAGTTAGTTATCCTATAATATAACTTACCTACACGAGTAACTTACCTCTTTTGATCTATCGCACGCATTTTGGTTTGAATTTCACTCGTTGCTGTCCTGCATCCCGCACTATATGGTCCATTCCTCAAAGGTATGATGTTGTAGTTAGCAGCTAAACAGTGTAAAGCTGTAAATTATGGAGGTATTTATAGTTGTAGCGAAATTTTATCGAGTATGTTTCATGTTGGTTGATCAACACTCCGTTCACAATTGTAGCTTTGTTTATTTTTCTATCACATGAGTTGACGTTTGCCTACCCAACATTTTGAATTCAAGTACCCAATTTCTTTTTTTGTCCCGACATCTAATAAGAACCATTTTATGTTTCAGGCGCAAAAATCAATCAAAATTCTACGTGACTTGGGACGTGGTAATCATTTGAAAGATGGCTGTCGCAAGTTGGTAAGTACCTACCTATTATTAGATTCGGTAAATCAACTCCCAGGACTGTGCACCAAATAGGGTTGGGACATCGACATCGATGTTTTGAAAACATCGATACATCGGAACAAAAACATCGATGTCAACATCGAT
>NW_007391677.1:0-1254 GCF_000475195.1 Diaphorina citri | reverse complement strand
TTCAGACTGTGGATACCATACTTGCACAACTCAAACTATAAGCGGTAACAATCCCTGAATGCGAGGGTCTATTCTCAATTTCACATCCCTCAAAATCTGAAGATAAGAGTCAAAAATCTCACTCAAATCCTGTGTGTGTTTTCCTTGGAGTCTTTTGCTAAACGTTCCGCGCTCGTAAGCTAGAGTTGCCTTTAATAATGAATTCTATTCCCTCAGATACCTACGTCGTGATGTGATGGAGCCAATATTTGACAAGTTACTCAACTCTCCTTCCCACTATGACATTACTCTATTAGAAGACATCATTCATTCTCTGGAACAAGAACTTGAGTATAGTCTAGCCAGATCAGATGAAGGCCTTCAGACTGTGGATACCATACTTGCACAACTCAAACTATAAGCGGTAACAATCCCTGAATGCGAGGGTCTATTCTCAAAATCTGAAGATAAGAGTCAAAAATCTCACTCAAATCCTGTGTGTGTTTTCCTTGGAGTGTTCAGACTGTGGATACCATACTTGCACAACTCAAACTATAAGCGGTAACAATCCCTGAATGCGAGGGTCTATTCTCAATTTCACATCCTTCAAAATCTGAAGATAAGAGTCAAAAATCTCACTCAAATCCTGTGTGTGTTTTCCTTGGAGTCTTTGTTTTTTGCTAAACGCTCCGCGCTCGTAAGCTAGAGTTGCCATTTATCCGATGTAAATTGCCATCAACTTGAACTTGAAATTTTAGAAAACTCTCATGGAGGAAAAATTTGCCCATATTGCGGCCTTTGAATATTCGAAATAATTGATATCATATTGGTGTTTTAAAAGCAAAAAATACCTATCATACTAAATGTTATTGCTATTGATAGGTAGTTTTACGTTTATATTATGCATGTACATATTTTACTTTCGTACTTTTTTTACTGTTTCGAACAAATACATTGATTTGGCCTACGTATTTTTTTTATCATTAAAATGCACTTTGTTTTACTTTTTTGTCCTTTATCTCGCACTTACGGTATCTTGTAATCCTAATTTTCTGGCCAAATGTTTGAATAATTCTAGACGTCTTGTACTCAAAGTCAGTTTTTTCATATTTTTCTTCCATTTGATTTCAGTGGCAAGCTCATGATGGCCTCATATTGAAAGTAGCCTGGTGTTCTAGTAGTGATTTTATACTATCAGGAGGTGAAGATTGCAAATACAAGGCAAGTTTTGTTTGAAACCCAACTCGTACTTTTTTCAGTCAGCGCGTCTGCTTC
>NW_007391675.1:0-1255 GCF_000475195.1 Diaphorina citri | reverse complement strand
AGGACAGAAAATATCCTGTAGGCAATGTAATTTAAATGAGAGTGTTCCCTCTATGCACGACACGATTTTTTTTTTTTTCGAACGACGCGTGACAAGTGAGAACGGGCCTTAAGGGGACGAGAAAGGAACCAAAGAAATGAAGGAAAGCTCCCCTAGCTTCCAAGTAATAATAATAATAGTGCTTATTTATACTGCTCGCATAGGACTGAAAAGTCCTTTTACTCCAGCAGTAGGCTACTACTATTATTCTGGTCAAATTCTCAAATTATATTGAGGATACAATCCCATACCTCGGCTGGGATTGAACCCACGCCCTCCTGTTTACCAGGCGAGCGCCTTGACCACTACACCACCGATGTAGGATACGCCACTAGCTTCATCCCTCCTATAACTCAAATTTTGTTTTATGAATAACCTACATAATAGCCCATACCTCGGCTGGGATTGAACCCACGCCCTCCTGTTTACCAGGCGAGCGCCTTGACCACTACACCACCGAAGTAGGATACGCCACTAGCTTCTTCCCTCCTATAACTCAAATTTTGTTTTATGAATAACCTAAATAGCTACCTTTTTACTTTCTATTTTTTATATTTTCATGTTGAAAAAAACGTTTTTTTGCTCTCCTGTAAAATTTGAAAAATGTTGGTTATCGTGTTTTGCCATCTTTCCACAGACATAATAGCATTAATAGCTACCTACCTTTTTACTTTCTATTTTTTAAACCTTCTATCACAAATTTGTTAGAAGCGTGTTTGTGAACTTTGAAATCTAATAATGCCTGTTCTTTTACCGTTTTTATTTGAAATGCCTGAATGCCTGAACTCGCTCTAAAACTTCACTATCTATAATTATTTAGGTACTTTTCCCAGTGTCTATAATTATTTTAGGTACCTACAGGTACATACGTACTTTCTCAGTAATTATCTTTAATTACAAAGGAATTGTTAGAGGCAAAGAATTTATGCTGAAGGATTACGATTAACGATTACTACCAAAAGAAGTTGGCAGCTCAGTTGCCAACTTCTTTTCTGCATTTCTCTGCTATTTTCTGCACAACTGTATACAACTAAAGTAAAATACTTAAACTTTATTAATAAACCATTTGTGCATAAAAAAGAAACATCTCCAGAAAACAACACCACATTAGGGAACCAGACCATCTTCCAAGTTTAAAAAAAAAAGCCTCGTTTCATCAAACTATTGTATTACAAGACTTGTAATACAGGCAATTTAATTTACAAGCCAGAAGTAT
>NW_007391674.1:0-1255 GCF_000475195.1 Diaphorina citri | reverse complement strand
TACCCACAATTAATGGCTTCAAAAGCATTAAACAAGTTTTGCTCGTTAATTCTCCGATAATTTATACCTTATTTGTCAAATGAAGACGTGGTAAAAGTTTTTTACAAGCGTACAGGTCGCAATACTATCTGCCACACACATGAGTTATCTAAACGACAAATTAATAAATTAGTTGATCAGCACTTATTTACTTTATTTAAATAAGTAACAAAAAAAGGAAACATTTGTATTAAAAACAATAACAAACGAAAACAACCACAACTTTATCAAAACCCCAATTTTAACTCTTGAAAGAGGCCCTTGCCTGCATAGCAAAGGTGTCGGTAGGGCTAACCTTAACACACATGAGTATCAATAGGAAATACTAGGTAACCCAAAGTACAATGTAGATAACCCATTGCCCGGGTCCATAAAGTGAGTTTAAATTCCGTTTAAGTTAAACTCTTGGATTAAGCAATCTGATTGGCTGAAATTTTTGAAATCAACCAATCCAAAAGTTAAACATAAACGGAGTTTAAACTCACTTTGTGGAACCGGTTATTAGAGTTTTAATTCTAGAAGATGGCGACAAATAGAAACATTATGAGGGCCGGAATCAAGAACCTTCCTGATCTGGGAAAATACTCAGGAAAACAATAAAAGAAATCCGGGTAGGTACACGATACTATGTGTGAATGTGTGTGAAAGTTTACTCAACCTTCTCGACTCGTATGTGAAAGTGCAGCGGACCTTGACTTTCCTACGAGGATTATTAAGGTGTTACAAATGTCCTGGGATCTACCTGCTCTAGTGGCTCTACTGCAGAATGGAGATATACCTAAATAGAGTCTTTGTAATCAGTCTTTGTAATCCTGTATTTCAGGCTGTAGAGTCAAGGAACGAGCTGCACAAAGTAAGCCAGTCTCAAGCTCAAAACTATATTGTACATAGGTACTCGTATAAGTCTTAGTAGGTTTTCCCCTATCACTGTCACTTTATTTACACTGTCAAGGTAGGAAAGGCAGCCAATTCATTTCATCTGTTTAATATAGCACCGCTTACTAAGTCCTAAAAAGCTGTAAAAATATTAGTTACCTATGTCCCATTGTCCCAGATAGGATGGAAAGTTGCTACGTATGTTTGCAACAGAAGAACTCATCTTGAAAACAACCACAAGCAAGAGTGTAGGTCAAAAGTTTCAATCACATCGTCTTGTTAGAAGTTGTTATTGTTAGACATTGTAGCCTAATGGAGATCCCAATACAACTCAATCATC
>NW_007391673.1:0-1255 GCF_000475195.1 Diaphorina citri | reverse complement strand
TCTCAAGATTAACGCGCGGTAATCTTTTTGTTTACAACTTTTCTCTATTCTTTTCGATTTTATTTCTATACGTAGTTGTTTAAAAGTACTCAACTCACGTTATATGAAACGTTTTGGCAAGGTCTTGAGAGAGGTTCTGACGAGTGGCAATGCATTTTGTATGTGAATATTCTGCATGAAAATAGCAAATGGAAAATACGAATCTACATTGTTCATGTTCATTGTTCACATAAGCTCAAGTACCTGTCAACATGGTATTTTGGTTCAAGTTTGATCTTGGACACTCACCTAAATTCAATAAAAAGGTTTTCCTGATATGAGTCACGTCAACTATAAATGAAAAACACATAAGTAAATACCTGATATGAGTCACGTCAACTATAAATGAAAAACACATTAGTAAATAGTGGAAAATAACACAAACTATCCAATAATTTAGATTATATAGTGTAATTTCAATAATAAACAAATGTGAGCCCATTTGGAGATAGTATTTGAATAGTAATTAAGAATGGCCCTACGGTTATAAGATAAAGAGAGCAAAACGACTGATCAAGAGTATCCAATAATTTAGATTATATTGTGTAATTTCAATAATAAACAAATGTGAGCCCATTTGGAGATAGTAGTATTTAACTATTTGAATACTAATTAAGAATGGCCCTACGGTTATAAGATAAAGAGAGCAAAACCACTGATCAAGAGTGACAAAATTTATGATAGATATAGGTATTGACACTACTGATCTACACTATGGTTAACGGTATGTGGTTAAAAGTTATAATCTACATATTACATGCTATCTTGATCACTAGGTCCCCAGGCAAGAAGAGCATTAATGTTTGCAATGCCTCGAGTACTCCATGGTTTAAGCGGATCTATGGGGGAACTCTGATATCTTATTATTGCAGCAGATCCAATTCTTCTAGCTTCAACTTCAGGTGTAGGAGCAACTCTGTTAACACGAGCGGTTTTGGGTCTCTGTAAGGAATTGATATTGGTAAGTCTCTTGAATACAGCAGGAGGTGTAGACTGATGAGGGTAGTTATACTCTGGAGAGGAGCTCGAACTACTAGTCTGAACTAATTTCTGTTTCTCGGATATTCCATTCTCCTTTGGTTTGTACTTTCTGGATGTAGATTTTGACTTTCGTATTTTAGGTGCACATGGTATGAGTGGATGCTCTCCAACATCACTATCAGTTGCTTCAGCATAGCTTGGTGGATCATGAGGAATACGTGTGTATACAACTGTA
>NW_007391672.1:0-1255 GCF_000475195.1 Diaphorina citri | reverse complement strand
AATTTTATAACAACATTCCTGGACAGCTGTTGCTTTTGGCTCTCATCAGAAGGGTGTCTTTTTCTTCTTCTTTTTTTTTCCATGTTCAGATGGGGTCAGCGGTTGTTGTCGGCCTCTCAAAGCATAGTCTCAAGGCATTTGATTGGTCAATTTTGACTTGAGACTGATCTAAGAACGATCATTCTTGTTCATAAATACGAGTGTAGACATAAAATGCCTCAATCTCCATGGTCAGGAGATTATCCCACTCTAGGCTTAAACATGGGAGGTCCCGGGTTCACTTCCCATCAGACACAGCCTCATGAAAATAATCGAGTATCTACATTAAGTGATAAATAAGTAGCAAAAGTGACTGCATTACTGGTGTAAAAATACTGCTGTAGTCTGAGTAAGATTTTGTGTTTACCAGAAAATGAGGCTATGTTGATTAACATGAACATACTATGAGCAATTACTACAATGTGATATTTGTGTATCACAGTCCTATTCTGTTTAGATTCAACATGAACATACTATGAGCAATTACTACAATGTGATATTTGTGTATCACAGTCCTATTCTGTTTAGATTCAAAATTATAATGTCACAGTTGATGATTAAGATAATGTCTGTCATTATCAGTTAATTGAAGTCTTACCTACATGAATGATTTATCCTAATCACTTGTTATTCAACTGTAATGTTGTAATTATTAATTCTTATCCTTAGTTACTTGTTTGAGGAGTCTTCAAAATTTTAACACAGTTGATGATTAAGATAATGTCTGTCATTATCAGTTAATTGAAGTCTTACCTACATGAATGATTTACCCTAATCACTTGTTATTCACCTGTAATGTTGTAATTATTAATTCTTATCCTTAGTTACTTGTTTGAGGAGTCTTCAAAATTTTATAACAACATTCCTGGACAGCTGTTGCTTTTGGCTCTCATCAGAAGGGTGTCTTTTTCTTCTTCTTTTTTTCCATGTTCAGATGGGGTCAGCGGTTGTTGTCGGCCTCTTCCTGGACAGCTGTTGCTTTTGGCTCTCATCAGAAGGGTGTCTTTTTCTTCTTCTTTTTTTTCCATGTTCAGATGGGGTCAGCGGTTGTTGTCGGCTTGACCATCAGCTTTAGAGTGATTGCTTTAAGGCCAACTAATTTTGACTAAGGAAAATTTTCCGACACAAGGGTGTAATCCTAACAAATAAATGAAATACACCTACCATCAGGATGAAGAAACTCGTGTAGAAAGGCAAGTAAACTCTGAAACGTTCT
>NW_007391671.1:0-1255 GCF_000475195.1 Diaphorina citri | reverse complement strand
CTGAAAAGCAAAGTAGAGAGAAGGAAAACAGGATATGAGAAAGCCAGCTGTTCTGAGAACAAACTTAATCTTTTTAGTATAAAGTTTGCCCGGGTCACCCATGGTGGGAATCAAAGCTATAACCAGCACTCTTACAGGCTACCCTCCCAGCTAACTAGGCTGGCAATGAATTAGATTCCTTACCAATATTGGTCAAATCTGTGATGTTGGAAGCCTGGGCAAGTTTCTGTGCTGTTGAATAGTAGCCTTTCCTCAAGAAGTACTCGATGAGCATCCGGTCCAGTCGGGTTTTCTTCCACTGATTGATCGAGGCTTCGGATTGACTCGTGCTACTCAAAACATTACCGGAGTGCTCCTTCAGATGTTCAATGCGACGCTTGATCACATGGCCCGCTTGTAGCTCTTCACCAATGCTTTCTCCTGCCTGGGGGACATTGAAGGTACTCGTATTAGTATGCCCCCTAATGGTTAATCTATTTCTCATATTTTCTTTAAAAAGGGGAAATAAAGGGGGGTTAGGTTAAACACAAAAAGGGTATATTTCTCTATATGATAAATAGGGGAAATAAGCTTTAGAAGAGGGGGCATTGGGTAATTATTTGGAAGCCATGACATTGAAAAAGAAAGCTCCTTTATGTGTTTAACCTAACCCTATAACAATGATCACTGTTCAAATTGTAAAAGCTCCTTTTTGCATTTAACCTAACAATATAATGAGATTGGTCATTGCTCATTTGTGACAGCTTCTTTCTGTAGCAATTTTTCATGCATAAATATGTCTTCTGAAAAAGTACCAAAATTTCAACAAATTGAGAGTTACTGTAGGACAAACAATCAGTAAATTAAATACAGAACTAAGGTGTTTAGTTTGTTACCTTTTTTTTCAAAGCCTGCAGACGTTCAAACATTCCACCAAGAAGATGAGTTACTTCGGTAAGCGGAGGTTTTTCAGAGCTAGCAATGGTTTTCTCCAATTCATTAGCTGCTGACTGGACGTAGGACACTTCCCGATCTATGGTTTTCTGAGCGGCATGGAATTTCTTGTTCAGGGTCTCATAGGGGACCTGTCAGAAGATGGATATTGTAAATAAATCACACAGTGGATCATAAGTGGATGCTGCGATGGACCTACATAGGATTACATTTAACTTTAAGCTAAGTTTAGTTTTAATAGTAATTACTTAAGTTTTAATTATAAGGCCTATTAAAATTAAGATAAAATTGTACACACCGAAAGGTATCAATACAATAAAAA
>NW_007391670.1:0-1255 GCF_000475195.1 Diaphorina citri | reverse complement strand
CAACTCGACCATTTTGAATTTAGCATTTTTGTCATTGTCTGTCTAGGTATGTTTGTTCCGGAATAACTTTCGAAAGATCTGTCCAATTTCGATCATATTATGAAATTTCCCAATAATGTTAATAATACATGACGTCTTGTCTTCGGTGGCCTGTTATCAAGTATGGACCTCAACTATGTACATGTAGGTACATCAAAAATAGTACATACAGATTTCCCAATAATGTTAATAATACATGACGTCTTGTCTTCGGTGGCCTGTTATCAAGTATGGACCTCAACTATGTACATGTAGGTACATTAAAAATAGTACATACAGTAAAGTGTACATACATCATATATTGTCCTTTACGTGACCTATGCATGTTCTTTGAATCAACAATAATATAATTCAAGTGGAGTTGAAATAATTGACCACATATGGTTCCCTATTGTTGTATGACATCATGAATATAATATTGATTTATATATGTACCTACATGCATAGGAGAAATACACTATGTGCAAAATAGCCTTACTTACAAAATCAATCATATATGGTCCTTTACGTGACCTATGCATGTTCTTTGAATCAACAATAATATAATTCAAGTGGAGTTGAAATAATTGACCACATAATATGGTTACCTATTGTTGTACGAGTATGACATCATGAATATAATATTGATTGATATATGTAATATGTACCTACATACATAGGAGAAATACACTATGTGCAAAATAGCCTTACTTACAAAATCAAAGTACAGGGAGTTTACAGTCTTCCACAGGGCTGGGTTTCTCGAGAATCCCATGTATAAAAAGGCCGAGACACTCTTCTTTGAAGATCTTTAGTAGTCGCGGATATTCAAGAACTCGTAACTTTATAATTCGTTAACTTTATAGTTCGTAAGTTTATAATTCGCATCGTGTGAAGCTACTTGTTCTATTTCATTGATAATTTGATTCTTACCTTATCTTCAGTTCCTGCATCATCTTCCAATAGCATAGCATCGTGTGAAGCTACTTGTTCTATTTCATTGATAATTTGATTCTTACCTCATCTTCAGTTCCTGCATCATCTTCCAATAGCATAGCATCGTGTGAAGCTACTTGTTCTATTTCATTGATAATTTGATTCTTACCTTATCTTCAGTTGCTGCATCATCTTCCAATAGCATAGCATCGTGTGAAGCTACCTACTTGTTCTATTTCATTGATAATTTGATTCTTACCTTATCTTCAGTTGCTGCATCATCTTCCAATAGCATAGCATC
>NW_007391669.1:0-1255 GCF_000475195.1 Diaphorina citri | reverse complement strand
TCGTTCCGAGAATTCGAGGAGTTTCAGCAGAAACTGTGCACGTACTTCCCTCTAGCCAAGTGTACTAGGTGAGTGAAAAGCCTCTGGAATAGTTTTTTTGGGGTCCTCCGTGGCCGAGTGGGTATCACACTTGGCTTGCACGCTGGAGGTCCCGGGTGCGCTTCCCGATGTAATACTAATACTGTGATGCCCAGAAAGTTCTGAAGAGGCTATTGCTTCACTACAAATAATTCATGTCATGATGATTTTGATGTGATGGTTTTGGAGGGCCATAGTCCAGTGGTAACGTTTTTTCTTGCCATGCAAGAATTATATCCCTCTTCTAAGACCTCTTTTATTGTTCACTTTTCCTTGGATAATAACTTTTAAGAGGATCTTTTTTTTTACTCCTATCTGTTTCCACTCATCCGTTTGCAGAGCTACAGTTTTTAGTAGAAAAAAAGAAGTAGAAATTCTACTAAAAACTTTCTACTCATTAATTACTCGACTATTTCACCAACCTCAGTGGTGTAGTAGTTAACGCTGGATCTGGAGGTTGGTGGTTCAAGTCCAAGCCAAGTCTTAAAAATTATCTAGGTATAATAATTGGGGAACGATATTTGTGACAAGTATTTAAGTATACTTGACACACTTGACAGTCTTAACACAATTAAAAATTCATATTTCCAGTCTACAAAGTTCGGGCCTGACGGTAGGCAGATCCAATATCAAACAGGTGGCAGAGAAGCGTCGACACGATATCAAAAGGTTTCTGGATTCCCTGTTCATGATGGCGGACGAAATATGTCACTCGGATTTGGTCTACACGTTCTTTCACCCTTTACTGCGAGACCAGCAGGATGCTAACATTCATCAGACCAAGCTCAAAGGTAAGTTAGAAAAAGAGTTTTGATGGAGGGAACTGTAACTGCTAAGGTCTTATCATCCCGAAAGCGAAGAGAAAAAGAAGACAGGATGGGAGAAAGCCAGCCGTTCCGAGGACGAACTTTATCAGTTTGGGATAAAATCCAACCTAGGCTGCAATCAAACCCTTTGACCTAGCGCTTAGGTCAAGGCAGACGCGCTACCAACCAAGCTAACTAGGCTGGTTCGCTCTTTCAAACCTCTGTTTTCTCACCATTCTTGATTTCAATTATTTTACATCAAAATTCTTTTCGCGCTTCCCCCTATAGAGCGTAAAAGCGTCAAACAAATGGAGTCTGAACGGCGCTCCATTCGCGGCGAAATCAAGCTGTCCATTAAGTACGAGCGCATG
>NW_007391668.1:0-1255 GCF_000475195.1 Diaphorina citri | reverse complement strand
TAATCAAGAGATTGGTATGGAAGATCATGCCGTGATGTGGGGAATAAAAACACAGAGTGGATTAACGAATAAGAAGGAGAGAAAGAGGAAGAGGAGGAAGAAGAAGAAGGCTACAACGAAGAAGAAGGAAGAGGAGAAGGAGAAGAAGAAGAAGTTAAAGAATAAGGAAGAGAAAGAGGTCAAACACGAAGAAGACCAAGAACAAGACGAAGAAGGAGAAGAACAGGAAGAAGAAAGCGAAGAAGACGACAAAAGAGGCCACAAAAAAGACAAAGAATAAAAGGAGGAAAAAGAAAAGATGAAGAAACTAACCCGATTAGATTTCACCCACGCCATGTTGAAATTATATGTACAAAACACGCTTGAAATCACCAAAGGCAAAGGATGTTCATAATATTTTAATATTTATTTCGGAAACTCACAGACCATTCCTCTAAAATACAGAACGCAACGTAAAAAAATCTAAATGGAGCAGTTGCAAATGGGTAAAAATTAGTAATAAATAGTCGATGCCTACGTAAAAAGTAGCGAAAAATCCAGATCTGAGGTCAAAAATTCGAAAAAATAATTGTAAAAGGTCGAAAATTCAATTTTCATTCTCCGTTCTAATGAAAGAGTTCAAAGATGTGTGACGTCAGACTTTAGGCAGTTGCCTCGCTAGGTAGCGCCAGTATGCAAGCGCGCTTGCGGAGGAGCAGAAAGAAATGCGCAGAAACGTACTCTCTCTCTCTCTCTCTCTCTCTCTCTCTCTCTCTCTCTCTCTCTCTCTCTCTTTCTCTCTCTCTCTCTATCTATCTTTCGTCGTTTTTCGTATAGAAATTGTGTAATCTGTTACAAAATGATTTTCTTATCGCGTGTGCAAGCTATGTGTGACACCTTGATGGAATTTGCTCCCCCCGTCACCTTTGCCGAGGGAGCTTTGAGGAAAGAAGTCGTTTGGGGGGGTTTTGTGGTACCAGGAGCTTTCGTGAAACAACGTTCTTCGTTTTTTTTTTCTATGGATTTTCCAAATTCAGCTTGGTTTTTGTCTTGTTTCTAGGTTCTTATAGACTATTTTTATTGATTTCTCAGCTCCCATGGCGTAGTGGTCACTGCTCTACAAGCTCATTAATGTGTTGCCTGCGAGGGAGCTTTGCTCGGGACATTTGATGTGACGTCATCGCCTACGGGAGCGTAGGCCGTGACGTCAAAGTTCACGATTTACCGGTATTTTTTAAATCGTTTTATCTCGGGATCTAGAAGTCGTAGGAGAAAA
>NW_007391667.1:0-1255 GCF_000475195.1 Diaphorina citri | reverse complement strand
ATATTTAATTAATTATTTATTAATTTACTTTAAATGGATATCGTTTTATTTTGACCATTATAACTTAATGTCACAATCATATGAGCCACACCTGATGAGCGCACACACTATCAGGTAGACCTCATCAGGTGTACCTGTCGTCAGGTCTTCCTGATAGTGAGTGGCTGGCTCTAACTTTGCACTTGCACCACAAGTACAGAAATGTTTCCAGTTTCCATTATTCGTTATCCTTAGGTATATCTGTCAACTAAAACATCGTTAGCCAGCCTAGTTAGCTTAGTTGGTAGTGCGTCTGCCTTGTAAGCGCTAGGCCGCGGGTTCGATTCCCGCCCGGGGCGGGGATAATGTTCGTTCTCGGAACGGCTGGCTTTCCTCCTATCCTGTCTTCCTTCTCTCTTCGATTTCGGGACGATAAGACTTCTATTGTAAGCGCTAGGCCGCGGGTTCGATTCCCGCCCGGGGCGGATTTTATCCTGATGGGATAATGTTCGTTCTCGAGGCGGTAAGCGCTAGGCCGCGGGTTCGATTCCCGCCCGGGGCGGATTTTATCCTGGATAATGTTCGTTCTCGGAACGGCGCTAGACCCGGGTTCGATTCCCGCCCGGGGCGGATTTTATCCTGATGGGATAATGTTCGTTCTCGGAACGGCTGGCTTTCGTCCTACGGCATAAATTAAGTTAAGGTTCAGCCAGCCTAGCTAGCTTAGTTGGTAGTGCGTCTGCCTTGTAAGCGCTAGGCCACTGGGCTCGATTCCCGCCCGAGGCGGATTTTATCCTGATGGGATAATGTTCGTTCTCGGAACGGCTGGCTTTCTCCTATCCTCGATTCCCGCCCGGGCGGATTTTATCCTGATGGGATAATGTTTGTTCTCGGAACGGCTGGCTTTCTCCTATCCTGTCTTCCTTCTCTCTTTGCCAGCCTAGTTAGCTTAGTTGGTAGTGCGTCTGCCTTGTAAGCGCTAGGCCGCGGGTTCGATTCCCGCCCGGGGCGGGTTTCATCCTGATGGGATAATGTTCGTTCTCGGAACGGCTGGCTTTCTCCTATCCTGTCTTCCTTCTCTCTTCGATTTCAGGACGATAAGACCACAGCAGTTACAGTTCCCTCTGTCAAACCTCTTAATAATAATAATAAAACTTCGTTAGGTTTCGGTATTTGGCGAGATATCGTTATCATTACCTACGGTTTGGTCGTTTGTTCTTATTGGTTTTCTACAGATAAAACACTAAAAGTATTTGTAGATGGAACTCTAAAAGCA
>NW_007391666.1:0-1255 GCF_000475195.1 Diaphorina citri | reverse complement strand
TTCGAAAAAAAAAAAAAAAAATCGTGTCGTGCGTAGTGGAAACCTATCTACTCACAGAGGACATTCGGAAAAGAATCCGATGAAACTCACGAGTGGGAAGACCTCATTCCCACTTGTCACTAATAGTTTCACCCGATTTTTGTCCGAACGACACAAAATGTCCTGTAGGCGATTTGATAATAATGAGTGCTGTCACCTAGAGATGATTTTCTTTGGAAATTCGTTTCCAGCTCGATTCTTCCGATCTCCTATTCTTACTCTTCTCTGCTTTTCCTCTTGAGCCTAGGATTCACTGGAGAGGTTTTGACCTATCTCATACAGGGCAAAATAACCCTCATGGAAAACGGTTAACCAAGACAAGTAGTAACGGGCTTGTCTGACAATCAGAAGGTTCAAGGACCATCAACCGAAATAATTGCAGCCATAGGTAGGTATGACTTCCTAGCCTAGCAAATAGGTAGCCTATTTGTTTACAGTTAGGTATGGTTGTAATCTTTTTACGGTTTAAACTTTCTGTTGTGGAAACTTGAACTTATAATGGAGAGTATTCGCGATCATTTTATTACGGGACCCACATAACCCACATTACATTAGTGGACATGCTACGACACAGACTTACTACGGCAATACGAGATAGGCATGTTATTCCACTGTGGTGGCCTAAGTGCCAAGAGGCTACGAAATAGGTAGGTACCCAAAGTCGAAAAAATAGTGTTTGGAGTGAAAGGGCAATCAGGTTTGACGTAATAAAGCATCGTGTGAATAGGTCTTGCGCAATGATGCGCAATCTTTTTCAAGGACAAATCCGCCATTTGTAAAAAATTTCATTCGTATTTTTCAAGTTGCAAGAGAAGCTACATTTTGTGAAAGCTCTTCAAAATTTCCTTTAATTTTGTGCTTTTTCGTTAAAATTCCTTTCAAATTGACCTCTTTTTTGTTATTTTCGGTGTTATTTACCTCAGGAACAGTCGATTGTTCCCAGGAAGTCTGTTTTTTCGTGTTAAATCTCGTTTTGAAAATCATCATGAGCAGACGTAAGTCAAACGTTACCAAACGTAGTGAATACGTTGCCTTGGCTTCCGACGAGGAAAGCTCGATCAAAGTTCAAACCAGGAAGAGAAAACATGAAATCGAGTCGGAAACTGATAATTCCGATGATTGTGAATGGGAACCGATTCAGTCGAATCCTAAAATGATGAAAATCAATCGATCCAAGCCAGCCAGAAGTGCAAGTCGTACTAGTGTGAGGGATGAT
>NW_007391665.1:0-1255 GCF_000475195.1 Diaphorina citri | reverse complement strand
ATGGGCTATGCATTCACATACCCACTGTTCTCATACATCGGAGGCAGTAAAGTAGCCTGCTACATACACTACCCTACAATAACCAAAGAAATGTTGACAAGAGTTGCTCGTCGGGTGATAACTCACAATAATAGTCAGCGGGTTGCCAATAACCCAATTTTGACCAGTTTCAAACTGTTCTACTACAAAGTATTTGCTCTGTTGTATTCTCATGTTGGAAAGTACTCGGATATTATCATGGTCAATTCATCATGGACAGAGGAACATGTTATACAGTTGTGGAACTGTCAGCTGAAAACATACAAGCTCTATCCGCCCTGTGACACAGAGGATTTGAAGAAAATTACCCACAGCAAAACAGATGGACCTGTCAAAATTATTTCTGTAGCTCAATTTAGACCAGAGAAAGATCATCCCTTACAGTTACGGGCCATGTACCAGCTCCGTCAAATCATAAGTGAGGAGCTTTGGGATAATTTGAAATTGATCTTCATAGGATCTACTCGTAATGAGGAGGATGAAGTCTGTGTGAAAGATATGCAGGATTTGTGTAAACATTTATCACTGGAGAATAATGTTGAGTTCAAAGTGAACCTGCCATATGAAGACATGAAGAAAGAGTTCAGTGAGGGTTTGATAGGACTACATGCAATGTGGAATGAACACTTTGGTATTGGTATTGTAGAATGTATGGCTGCTGGACTCATCATGATTGCTCACAAGTCAGGAGGGCCTAAAATGGATATTGTCATTGAAGATCCAGAGACTTGTAGGAATGGATTCTTAGCTTGTGATGAAGTGGAGTATGCTCAGACAATCAAGTTGATTCTTCACTTGTCTCAAGACACAAAAACAAGGATAAGTCAGAATGCAGTTTCCTCAGTTGACAGATTTTCTATGGAGGAATTTAAGAATGGTTTTCTCACATTCACACAGCCTTTGTTTAAAGTCATGAAAAAGTCTTCATAGGACATTAGAAGAATAAGACCAAGGTCACTTATACATGAACATATTTAGGTAAAGCAAAGAAACCAGCTGATAAGTAGAAGGTACTTAAGTAGAGAAACTCTTTGCTGTTAAGATTGCTTGTAAATAGAAATTAGTCAGGTAGTTGTAAGATGTAATTACCTATTTAGTTTCTTTAAATAATAACCCTTATGAGAGAAATAATGAAAATGCACATAAAATCACTTGTTTGTGTATGGATAAAACAGTATAGTATATTTTATCAAATAATATTTAGGTAGACTTTGTG
>NW_007391664.1:0-1255 GCF_000475195.1 Diaphorina citri | reverse complement strand
GTCAGGAGCGTTCATCTTCATCTATGTAGAGGCGGCTGACCATGATAAACATTCTGATAACCTCCGGCGGAACATGTCCCTCAGTAGGAACGACACTGTCGCCAAGCTGTGGTAAGATTATTAAACGAATTGAGTTCTTCCTTTTTGTTTCTTTGTTCAATGTTGATGAAATTTGGCAAATATGGTTGGTTATTTTAGGTTAAATCTTGAACTTTGACGTCACGGCATACGCTCCCTTACGCGATGACGTCATAGCACATGACTCCTTCAAGATCTCCTTTTTTGTGCGCACAAAGTACATTTCCGTACTTTTTCGCGCTCCCTAACCAGTGGAAAGCGAAACGTGAAAGAAAATTCTCACCGCGCATGCGTCAACCTTTATCTCCTTTGAATTTTCCTTGTGTGCGCTCTTTAGGGAGGGAAAAGGAGGGGGAAAGAAAGAAAGAGAGAGAGAGCGGAAGGAGGAGATGGAGAAGAAGGAGGAGGAAGATACGAATAGATGGTGAAGGTATAGAAAGAGAGGAAAAAAATTCTCACCGCGCATGCGTCAACCTTTATCTCCTTTGAATTTTCCTTGTGTGCGCTCTTTAGGGAGGGAAAAGGAGGGGGAAAGAGAGAGAGAGAGAGAGCGCGGAAGGAGGAGATGGAGAAGAAGGAGGAGAAAGATACGAATAGATGGTGAAGTATAGAAAGAGAGGAAAATGTGGAGGAGGAGGAAGAAGAAGAACAGGGGGATAGGGAGTAGAAGGGGAAGAAGAACCAGCTGGGCCCGTCCCTCCGGGAATTTTTCAGAGAGGAAAATGTGGAGGAGGAGGAAGAAGAACAGGGGGATAGGGAGTAGAAGGGGAAGAAGAACAAGCTGGGTCCGTCCCTCCGGGTATTTTTTAGCCCGTAGTTTATTCGATCGTGATTAGAGAAAATCAGTACCTTTGTACCTACCTAATTTGTTTATATTCAGTTTATTATTATTCTTGATTTGATTTTTCGATTTTACTCTCATGTAATGATTTCAAATCGAGACTAGAGCTCCGTCCCTCCGGGAATTTTTTAGCCCGTAGTTTATTTGATCGTGATTAAAGAAAATCAGTACTTATGTACCTACCTATTTTGTTCAATATTCAGTTTATTATTATTCTTGATTTGATTTTTCGATTTTACTTTCATGTATAATGATTTCAAATCAAGACTAGAGCCCGTTCTCCCTTTGTTCCCAATATAAGGTTTAAGTCACCCATCCATTTATTGGCCTTGCTCG
>NW_007391663.1:0-1256 GCF_000475195.1 Diaphorina citri | reverse complement strand
GATGTCAATACCATAATAAATATTTACTTAGTAGTTAAACCATTCAATAATTCAAAAGCTGTACATTAAATGGTGACAATGAGAGAGTGAATAGTTAAACCATTCAATAATTCAAAAGCTGTACATTAGATGGTGACAATGATAGAGTGAAGAAGAAGAAATTCAAAAGCTATACAACCATTGGTGACAAAAACTATTTAAATGTCAATTGAATCGATGAATTGTGCTGTGTAATCATAACCAGTTCAAACAGGATATAATCATAGTAACTAATTGTATCATCAATCTCTTTATTTGTTGCTTCTTAAGCTTGTTGCTATCATTGTCAATAGATTGGTCACTATTTTCTCCATTTCCCGTCAGTTCGTCCATTAGTTGCTTATTGAATAGGTCAAGTATCACCACTTCATATTTTGAAATTGTCCAGGATTTCAAACGAGTTGTTTACGGAAACTTCTGCCCCTTTTGCATAACTTTGGAGTTGACTGTTTGTACAGAACATTGACTTTCGACAATGCCTTTTGAGGCAGTCAACAACTTTGAACGTTTGACTTTCGTACTGAACTGAACTCTTCGGCGAAAGTTTGAAGAGGTGTTTTCGTTTTGTTAATTAATTAGGGTTTTCTCAAAGCGTAGTCCATTTGTTTCTGGTTTTTGTCGATATATTTTTTGAGCCTGGTTTACTTATCAGAACTGATTGGTACTTTGATGAAATTTGACTCTCAGAGGAACTTTTTTCAAGCTCCACCTGTTTGGGAGAACTGATTGGTACTTTGATGAAATTTGACTCTCAGAGGAACTTTTTTCAAGCTCCACCTGTTATTGATAATATTTTCTCTAGTGTTACTCTTTGTTGAGGTTTTATCCGATTGAACCATTCTCTCTTTCTCGCTCTCCTTTTTCCACTATGCAAAACCAAAATCTCGTTTTCTTCCTTCTCTTATCCTCATTTCAAGATATCCTATGATTTTTTAAACGAATCTGCATTCCAGTTCATAGAGTTCATCCAATATTATCAATAGCGCTTTAGTGAAATCTCCATAATGACAAAAAATGTTTATCTGCACTCTGCAGCCAGGTGTCAACTATTTCATACCTTGCATTTAGAGAATTTTCCAGGGATGAGCGACATGCAAATATGCAAACAATGTAGGTATGAGAAAACTATGCAATATTGAATCCAATACAGGTTACAATGATTCTTGGAAGTGTTGGGTGGCGCGGATATAATATTTATGGCATGGAAAATATGCAAA
>NW_007391662.1:734-1256 GCF_000475195.1 Diaphorina citri | reverse complement strand
TCCTACATATTCAAGTTGAAATGAGCTTAGATTACTTTGGAGATGACGAAAAGTTGACCCAGCCTAGTCAGCTTGGTGGGGAGCGCGTCCGCCTCGTAAGCGCTTAGGGTTCGATTCCCGCTGGGGCGGATTTTGATTTTATCCTGAACGGATAATGTTCGTTCTCGGAACAGCTGGCTTTCGGGATCAGACCGATGTCGAAAGGAAGTACGATTCACTAAAGCACTATACCCGATTAATGGGATGGGGCGGGAGTTAGAATTTTTCAATATTTTTTTTTTTTATTTTTCTTTCTTTATTCAATTTTCTTTTTCATTTGTTAATTTATCAGTTTGTTATTTTGTTTCTTGTACCTCTTATAAATATTGTAAAGTTCTAATAAAGAGTTATATAATAATAATAATAATAATATACCCGTAAAATACATTCGACATCTATGTATGTATTTTCCAATGATTTACCTAATATGTATAGTGTCCAAACTGCCAAAGCTGAGGCCGATTGCAGGCGGCCGTCCGGCCT
>NW_007391662.1:0-568 GCF_000475195.1 Diaphorina citri | reverse complement strand
CACACAAAGTGTGTGATGTGAGAGAGAGAGAGAGAGAGAGAGAGAGAGAGAGAGAGAGAGAGAGAGAGAGATGCAATTTTTCAATTTAAATTTATTTATTTTTTTCTTTTTACTCGAAATAGTCCAATAATCTTTTCTCTCTCTCCCTCAGCTTCATATTACTCTGTTTATTTATTTCTTTCTTCTGTATATTTCTCGTTCTCAGATTTTTCACTGTATTACGTCTCTTTGTATTGTATTGTCTTCCTCCTGTTCTTTCTCTCTCTCTCTCCCTCCTCCTGAATCCTAAATTATCTATCTTCCCCACGATGACAAGCATTTATATGGTTAATTAAAATTCTTTTCTTGTCTTCCCCTACGTAGCTTCTTCAAATGAGTAGCGACCAATGTTGCTAATGCAAGTCTGCAAGTTCGAGAGACGTGGCAAATATTCTGCTGATGTAGCGCAAGTAAAAGCAAAGTAATTATTTTCCCTCATATTTGCCCTAGGAGGAAAAAAAAAGGAAGAATATTGAGTTTAACCACCAACCAACGTTTTCTATCTTTGCTCCATGTAAAAAAAAAAAAA
>NW_007391661.1:0-1256 GCF_000475195.1 Diaphorina citri | reverse complement strand
AAAGGAGTAGTTCTTTTTTATAACACACTCACTCTTTGGTCTTTACAGATCTCTAGTTCGCACACGGATCTACAATTATGTGTTTCAGCATTTTCAGCATACCATGAAATTTCAGATCCGGACTCATGTAAATTGAACTAATTGAAATTGCCAACTATAACTTCTTTTTCCTCTATAACTGTAGATGTAGAGTAACTTCACTATTTTAGATCAAGATCTTCCCTCCAAAGGGAGCCAACTTCTGTATTGTATGTCTTGGTAATTAATGAAACTGGTGTCAACTCTTGTAATCTATATATTTGTGTGACATTTCATACCCTGTTGTATCATAGGTACTGTCAATAAACATTCCCTATAGAACGATCTAAGGGCGGAATTATGTATACAAGCAAACAGTTTTTGCAAACAAAACAACCAAAATTAGCGTCCCGTTAATTAAACTCTTCAACTTTATTTAACGAAAATTTTTGCGCAGAAACCATTTTTCGTCAAATAACGTGAAAGAGTTCCGCTACTATCTCGAAAATCTTTTGTAAAAAGTAGGCACTAGTGTGACCTCAGAATCGGCTTGTACAAGTTCAAATACACAGAAATCACGTCACTATATTCTTTCTAGACACTTCTTTTGTGACTATAATTCCGCCCTTAAAAGCTGTAACCTGTTTGTGTCTTTACATGTAAACAAACCTTTGTATTCCATTATGTAAACTAAAATGTAAATTGTGTAGTATAAAATTATGACCTCCAAATTTCCAACCCACCAAGGGGTATTGAACCATCATACCCTGCTTTCCAAGGCAAGTAGGGCGACCCCACAATGTAGTTTACTCAGCTTGAGAGGGGCTGTTACATGCAATTTTGCATGTTATCCATTTAGAACTGGCGAATGGTGAATTTAACGTGCTATCGCCGCTCTGCTGTTTTGTTCTGCTAAAAATGTGTCTCTGTTCCGTAGAATGTTTGAGGCCTAAGCTTCAAAGCCGGATAAACCTTATTTTAAAAAGTCAACCGGACGGAGAACAAACGTGTGAAAAGCAGTACGTCCGGGTAACCTAATGCCGGATTGATTCCCAATTTTGTAGCTGGGTAGCTTTGAGCTCATTTGAATCTTGTCTATCTTACTTTTACTCAAATTTGAATGGTCAATGTTGTGCTTTCACTTCCAGGATGAAAAGTCTTTTTTTTTCTGAAATCTACGTTGAATTTCGTGGGGAACCAAATAAAAAAGTAGGTTGGGGAAAAAATCCAAACCGTTC
>NW_007391660.1:0-1256 GCF_000475195.1 Diaphorina citri | reverse complement strand
GTTGCCGCATTGGCCCAACTGCAATGTTATCATTTCACAAGGCATGGTGAATGCCCACAAGAAGATATCTCTCAACAATGAAGGACAAAGAAGAACTTGACAGCAAGGTAGGTATAGGAATGAAGATTAGAATATCATGGTGCCCTGAAACAGAGAAAGCCGAATTAATCACTGAAATCTATCCTTATCACGTGAATACCTTATGTCCTTTGTACCCCTATTGTCTGTAAGGCTGTGTCCATGTATAATCAATGTCAACAATCAATCAATTGATGGTCAATTAACAATTTAAATCTATGTTGTCAAGGCAGAGTATGGTTTTGATTAACCAAAAATTATTGATGTCAATCTACAATCAATCAACAGTTGATTGACAGTGTTGACTATCTGTGGACACCACTTTACCGATCACTTCGTTAGTTACTTAAGTAAACTAAGTTACGGGAGTAAAGGGACTTTTCAGTCTCATTCTGGCATATTCTATTCTACTATTATTCTATACTATACTATAAACAGGGTATATTCTATTGTACTTACCGAGGATATATTGGTATGATTGGCAAGCATAAGGCCCGAGACACGGTGTGAGGTAGGTACATAGGGTGATTTCTTGGACAGCGCTACTTGAATACCGGCCGGACTCCAGGGGATAAAGTTGACCAGCTTCCTCTCCCGAATTCTCTGTAGGGATTTGTGCACTTGACATGGGTCTACCTCACCCTGAAGGAAAGAATAGAATAGTTTTTGTAATAATATCCTTCTTAGAAGCATTGTGTCTTAGGAAGGATCCTCTTGTATTTGTATTTACTTGTTATTGTCAAATAAAGAAAATGAAACATTACATTACAACTTTGTATCAGAACTAGGTACTTAGGTACCTACTCCCAGTAATATTGTTTCCCGAGGTACTGTTTGAAGAATTTGAATTTGAAAAGAGTGTGATAATATTCTCCTAGATTCCCCACCCTAATGGTCATGTTTTAGCAGTTCCCTCAATATTTATCCGATGTATGGATGGACTTAAAGCTATAAATACTTACAACAATCCAGGAAAGAAGGATCTCAGCTATCAAGGTAGTGGGAAAGCCCGACAAAGATGGACATTGGGTTTTAAGTGATAACAACAGTTATAATGATCTGTTCGGACTGCTTGAAGATTTAAAACATACAAAAAGATCTCAGGAATGCTCTGTGGTGTGATAAATCTCGATAATTCCTGTATATCAGTCGAAATTTCATAAAAAACTTGAAAAGAA
>NW_007391659.1:0-1256 GCF_000475195.1 Diaphorina citri | reverse complement strand
AAGTTTTTAATTTTAAAGATTTAAATTTATCTATTCACAACTTTAATGTCGAAAGTGTTGTGGCCTATTGTGATGAACTAATGTTTGTTGCAAGAGTGAAAGATGTCTTGTGAAAATATGTAAAGGGAAAAGGCTCCCTTTCCCAATATGGAAACGACCAAAAGTTTGCAAAGTTTCAAGAATAAGTACTTAGGTATGTATGTAAGTTTCTCACAGATAAATTCAATGTCAGAACTATCACTTATTGTAGGTACCTATAGTACCTACCTAGGTGTTCAAGATTTCTACTTATAATTGTACACTAAGTATACACATGCTGGAGGTAATTAGTCCCAGGTGTGCAAACTTGTTTGATAAAAGTTGATTAATTAGGAATCCACGAATTAAAATCTTAAATTCCCTCATACCTAATCTAAAGATGAGGTTTGTTTTCAAGAGTAAATTCAAGACAATACAAACTACAATATTAAACCGGTAAAACTTCAGGGCAAACAACCAAGTGTTAGCAGTAACCTAGGGAGAATAACTTTGGATTAACTTGGGTGGCTAAAGTAGTGTTAGCAGTAACCTAGGGAGAATAACTTTGGATTAACTTGGGTGGCTAAAGTTTTCTTCTTTGGCTTCAAAGTCAATTAGGACGAACTTGGGCCTTAGGCGTTCCCAGGAATAAATTGGCTAAAGTTTTTCTTCTTTGGCTTCAAAGTCAATTAGGACGACCTTGGGCCTTAGGCGTTCCCAGGAATAAAGACCGAGACCAGCAAGCCAACCTAGTGTCTTTCTCTCACCAACCCTCTGGCGTCTGCCTTGTAAGCGCTAGGCCGCGGGTTCGATTCCCACCCGGGGCGCATTTTATCCTGAAGGGATAAGGTTCGTTCTCGGAACGGCTGATTTTCTCCTCTCTTCGACTTCGGGACGATAAGACCGTAGCAGTTGCAGTTCCCTCTATCAAATCCCTATGATGGTTGTGAGAACCTGCGTTCTCTCACCAACCCTCTGGCGTCTGCCTTGTAAGCGCTAGGCCGCGGGTTCGATTCCCACCCGGGGCGCATTTTATCCTGAAGGGATGAGGTTCGTTCTCGGAACGGCTGGTTTTCTCCTCTCTTTGACTTCGGGACGATAAGACCGTAGCAGTTGCAGTTCCCTCCATCAAACCCCTATGATGGTTGTGAGAACCTGCTGTCTCCAAAACTGGGATCACCCTAAGTTCTGCATAGTGTGTTGGACGTTGAGGAAAGGTTTTTCCCCGACATGATTGG
>NW_007391658.1:0-1256 GCF_000475195.1 Diaphorina citri | reverse complement strand
ATTAGGTAGCTACTAAGAGGGAGCTGTATTTTTTACAACGCAATTTTTGAAACTAGGTATTTGCACCTGCACTTTTTTTCGACACTGAAAATTTACATTTCCTCCCTTTAAGATCTAATAACATAACTAAATGACTTACAGATATATTATCTTCTTCTTATTGCCTTCTTAATAGGCCTATTCACCTTAAGGAACTCCTTACGTCTTTTTAATGCATAACTAAATGACTTACGGATATATTATCTTCTTCTTATTGCCTTCTTAATAGGCCTATTCACCTTAAGGAACTCCTTACGTCTTTTTAATTGGCTTATTCGCCAAGGAAAAGAAACTTCTTAGTCTAATTTAGGAGGATAAGGATAAACAAAGTACAATTTCCGTAATAGAATTTGTAGAAAAAACGGGAAGATCTTCTTAGATAAACACCGATAAATAGGGAAGAAATAGCTTCAAACTTCTTCAAAGCATCCCTGCAGCCTTGAAGCCATTTCATTGAGCGGCTCACACTCACAACCCATTCTCATCTTCATCTCAATGACTTTACCATCTGGTACCGCTATCCTCGACCCTCACGAGTACCCACTCGTAAGAACCCACTTGAGACCGCGCCAGTTGGTGGATGCCATTCAAAGCATCCCTGCAGCCTTGAAGCCATTTCATTGAGCGGCTCACAACCCATTCTCATCTTCATCTCAATGACTTTACCATCTGGTACCGCTATCCTCGACCCTCACGAGTACCCACTCGTAAGAACCCACTTGAGACCGCGCCAGTTGGTGGATGCCCCGAATTGACGGAACATCAGAAATGAAAAGATCCTGTCGTGTATTTGAGATAATTTCAGTTTTTATTCATTTGTTGTAACTATTTAGTTTGGAAATTAGAGGGTGTACGTTCGGTTTTCTGAACGATGGGAACGAATGGTTCCCACAATGCTCTCTCAAGAAATTTCTTTGTTCTCGGAACGGCTGGCTTTCTCCTATCCTGTCTTCCTTCTCTCTTCGATTTCGGGACGATAAGACCTTAGCAGTTGTAGTTTCCTCAATCAAACCTCTTTGGAAAAAAAGTAAATAAAAGAGAGCAAGAGTTTCTACTAGAAAGCGGTACCATACAAGGCCTAAATCGGTTTTATATCTTTTAGCCTTTTATATTCTTGTATGAACAACCCTTATCAAGCCCTATACCAACCCTGTGTTAATCTGTGGTAAGTCTTGGTCTTCAAATACAGCGGGTTAGTTGGCCTCTAAAGCATCAAA
>NW_007391657.1:0-1256 GCF_000475195.1 Diaphorina citri | reverse complement strand
ATTGAAGAGGAGTAAAAAGGTGAGTGTTATTTTTATTAGCAGAAATTATTTTACAAAAATTCTTGGAATAAATTTAGAACATTGCCACTGGTCTTGTTGCTAAATTGTTTTAAAATAAAATAATCTATTTATTACACATGTTTTATTTTATGGGAATAAAATTCTAGTTAATTTATTTGTAGAAATATGCACTTGAATAATGCAACACACACTGCACTAATGACTTTATTTGCATTATGAAAAATATTATAATAAACAAGGATAGGAGCATTAAAAGAGAAATAAAAAAGAGCATCAAAAGAAATTAACTCCATTCATTCAATGAAGCATTTCAACTTCATTGAAGCTTCCCTATTAAAGGGAATTTCCTCAATGGCATGAGGCCTATGAGTATTAAATTACCTATGTACCTAAAAGTACCTACACTAGTACAAGTAGTACATAATATATGTTAGTACATATATATTATTAGTTATTTCTGTTTATCAAAGTAAGTACCAGATAAATTTTGTACGCATGATGCCTGTGTACCAATCAGGGAGAGTAGTACCTACAACACAGATAGGAGAATAACACAAAAGCTACCTATTTAGCACGTGCCCTAAACATCAAAGTAAACAACATTATCAAGGCATTCACAGACAAACATACAAACCGCGACAAATAGACCGTATAAAATACAAATAGACCAAACACAAACAAAATACAAATAGCCCTAACACAAAAGCTACCTATTTAGCACGTGCCCTAAACATCAAAGTAAACAACATTATCAAGGCATTCACAGACAAACATACAAACCGCTACAAATAGACCGTATAAAATACAAATAGACCAAACAAAATACAAATAGCCCATATAAAATACAAATAGGATGATGTCCTATTTATTTCCAAGTACAAGTAGCGCTTTATTTAGACTGTCAGATTGGAACAAAATGTCCAATTATGCTAACAACTCCAAGGCCACAGAAATAATGCTGGGAAGCCAAAGGAATAATGCCTTGGAAATTTAGACATAAGTACAAAGAGTACTTTGAACATCACACCTTGGTCCGACTCAGGGCTTTGAAGAGGACAAAGGACACGGAAAGAGAAAGGAAGAAAGAAGAGCTGGAAAGGGAGAGAAATAGAAGGACAACGAAGGAAAAGAAGAAAGAAAGAGAGAGAGGGCTGAGGGAAGGAAAGGGAGAAAGAAAGGAGCATAGAGAAGAAAAGGCAGAGAGAGGGACATAGAGAGGGAAAAGGAGAGAGAAG
>NW_007391656.1:0-1257 GCF_000475195.1 Diaphorina citri | reverse complement strand
TTTGTATGAATGCCTGAAAATAATTTTAGGTATGCAACGTGCGTAGCATAAAATAAATTCCTGTAATGCCCACGATATCTAGGTACCTGTAGGTTTGTGTCCTACCTACGTAAAAGACGCACTACCAACCAAGCTAACTAGGCTGGCAAAATGTATGTAAATGTAGGATAGCTATGCTAGGATAAATTTTGTATGAATGCCTGAAAATAATTTTAGGTATGCAACGTGCGTAGCATAAAATAAATTCCTGTAATGCCCACGATATAGGTATCTGTAGGGGTAGGTTTGTGTCCTACGTAAAAGAATACCGCCCACTGCATTCGAAACTGAAAATACCTACCTAGATAGATACTAGGGTAGTTAAATACCTACCGAGTTCTTTTCGTTTAAAATATTTCACAACACCATTTTTTTTAAAACAGCACCAATTGGTGTTGTTTTATTTTTTCTGCTCTCACTTCTCACGCGGATTTGTGACAAGTAAATTTATAAGTTTAGAACTAGCCAGGGCCTTTGTAAGGGGCCTCATAATGGCCCCAAAAATGGGGGTAATTATCATAGGGCGGGTCGTATAAGAAACATTTCCAAAGGGGATTTAGCTAATAGGGTCCTTTGTGAGGGTGTAGTATTACTCGTAAAAAGGCCTTTGTGGGGGTCATTTTAAAAAGGGCCTTTGAGAGGGGTCTTACAAAAATAGAGGCCTTTACAAGGAGTCGTATAAAAACATTGGCCTTTGCGAGGATTCGTACAAAAATACGGGCCTTGCAAGGAGTCGTAAAAAAGGGCACTTCCAAAAACGGATCTGGCCCCAATATGGAAGTTTCCAAACGTCAAAAATATTAAAGTTACTTATGTACCTACTTTGTTTTCTTGGCGTTTTTTATGTTTACAAAGTGTTTACAACGTTATGATTGTTTGAGAATTTTGAGATCTTGTAGGTGACGTGTTAAATTTACTTGCAGATATAGCTATGTAATACTGACCTACAAAATAATGTATGGTGTAGCGGTATTTCACTTTTCACTGATTGTCACACTTTCCAATCTACGAATGTATTCATAACAAATATCGTAATGCATTCAGAATTTAACATGGAGGCTTGGTGGTCTAGGGGTATGATTCTCGCTTAGGGTGCGAGAGGTCCCGGGTTCAAATCCCGGCCAAGCCCAATTTTTTTCCAAAAGTGGAAGTGAAAATATTTTTCTTTTCCCTTTTAAAGGATCCGAGCCCTATGGATAAATGAAATTTACTCCTCCA
>NW_007391655.1:0-1257 GCF_000475195.1 Diaphorina citri | reverse complement strand
TAATATAAATTCAAATGGCGAAAGATAATAGTCATAAAGTGAAGATAAAACGAGGTCCCGCGCGGATTAGACTGGTTCGGTGTCTTGTAATTATTTCGGCGCCCGTGGCTCCTCTGGGATGATAGGATCCTAAGGATTACCTCGTGACTTGGATCGCGGATATAGATTCGAAAATCTGATCGAGTGAATCGAATCTCTGAAGATTGTTCCCTGAAAGTCTGTATAGTCTAACTGCACTCAGGAAATGACTTAACACATCGGTGGCGTAATGGTTAAGATGCAGAAACGCTCACCTAGTAATCAGCAGGGCGCGGATTTACTGCAAACCTGGGACATCCTCTTGATAAAGTCCTAAAGATTAACCTCACGTGTTGGTTACCTTTCAGTGACTTTACAGGCTCAGCATTACGACGGTGTTGTGCTATATGAACTCATAATCCTTTGAAAGTTAGTTCTGTACATCCTAAACTAACCCTTGAATTCTGTTTTTATTCTGTTACAGGTATGAATCACTCAAAAGTATACCGTCCGATCAGAATTGGTACACATATCGATGCAAAGGTCAGATCTTGTGGTTAGTCGAGTTAAGTTGTGTAGTTGGTCGAGATTTCAAAATAGCTAATGATGGTGTTTAGAAATAAATGGCTAGCAACCTACTAGATTTCAGACTAGGATACATTAGGTATAACTAAAGCGATAGTTAAGACAGTAGATATAGTTTGTAGAAAAAAAAAAAAAAAAAAAACCTTGGGAAATCCTGGTTTTTGAAAAATTTCCCCCCCTTTAAGCATATAGTTTGTAAAAAAAAAAAAAAAAAAAAAACCTTGCGAAATCCTGATCTTTGAAATACTTCGCTCCATTTAAGTCTTAAACAACGAGTAGGGAGTAATTTATACCTACTTGACATCTCCATTGTTCCTACCTTCCTAATCAATTGGGTAATCAGTTAAATCAGTAAATTGTTTGATGGCTCAATAGGTCGAGTTTACCCAAAGCCTTGCCGATCAAGATTGAGGATTCGTTAATTGAGTTAGAAGTAGGAAGGGTAAAGTATTGCCGACTGGGGTTGCCCAATAGTCAGTGCAGGCTTCAATAGAGTTAGTTCTTCAGTAGGACGCACTCCAATTGCTCCCATTTGAGTATAGGTACCCTTACGCCACTAAATTTCAGAATGGAAGCAATTGGTATAAAATGGGAGTAATTGGAGTACGCCCCTTCAGTAGAACCAAGAAAGAGGGAAAGGCCTAATTAGCTTGA
>NW_007391654.1:0-1257 GCF_000475195.1 Diaphorina citri | reverse complement strand
AGCTAAGTGAATAATTATGGAATTTACAACGTTCCCCTCTCTTTTACAAGGATTTAAAATCTCACACCTAACCAAACAATCATAAACTTCTTCTTACTCTCCTTCTTCTTCTTTTTCTCCTCCTCCTCCTTCTTCTTCTCCTTTTTCTTCTCCTCCTCCTTCTTCTTTTCCTCCTTCTCCTCCTCCTTCTTCTTCTCCTCCTCCTTCTTCTTCTTCTCCTCCTCCTCCTTCTTCTTCTCCTCCTCCTCCTCCTCCTTCTTCTTCTTCTCCTCCTCCTTCTTCTTCCTCTCCTCCTTCTTCTTCCTCTCCTCCTTCTCCTCCTTCTTCTTCTTCTTCTCCTCCTTCTCCTCCTCCTTCTTCTTCTCCTCCTCCTTCTCCTCCTTCTTCTTCTCCATCTTCTTCTTTTTCTTCTCCTCTTTCTCTTCTTCTCCTTCTTTGTTCTTCTTTTAACACATTATTTACGAGTTACGAGTGAAAAAATACCATCAAATTGATTCATCGTCAAAGATGTTTGGGTCCATTTTTTCTCAATGGACCGTCATTGATTTGGGTCAAAACTAACAGAGTGGGTCTTATCTTAATGTTCGGTACTTTGCACCAGTGGCGAATCGAGAGATCTCTTGTGGGAGTTTTCGGGGAATCGAGCCTGATATTTTTAACAATCGAGGAATGGTCAGAAGGACATGAGTTCAATCCCAACCGTGATATGAAATTTTATCCCCAAACATTGTTTGAGAATTATATAAGCACACTCGAGTATGGTTGGTAACGATATGAAATTTTATCCCCAAACATTGTTTGAGAATTATATAAGCACACTCGAGTATGGTTGGTAATTGGACTGTTAAGGATTTTATGCATTTGATATTCTGCTAGCTATTTAGGGTGCACTTTTGTCGAGAGATTTGATAGAGGGATCTGTGATTACTGAGGTCTTATCGTCCGGAAATCGAAAAAAGAAGAAAAGCATACGAAAAAGACAGCCTTTCCGAGAAAGAGCCTTAAATAAAGTTCAGCCTTTCCGAGAAAGAACCTTAAATAAAGTTCAGCCTTTCCGAGAAAGAACCTTAAATAAAGTTCAGCCTTTCCGAGAAAGAACCTTAAATAAAGTTCAGCCTTTCCGAAAAAGAACCTTAAATAAAGTTCAGCCTTTCCGAGAAAGAGCCTTAAATAAAGTTTAGCCTTTCCGAGAAAGAACCTTAAATAAAGTTCAGCCTTTCCGAGAAAGAACCTTAAATAAAGTTCAGCCTTTCCGAG
>NW_007391653.1:0-1257 GCF_000475195.1 Diaphorina citri | reverse complement strand
TCTCTCTCTCTCTCTCTCTCTCTCTCTTGCTCCATATTTTTCCCCACAATATTCTCTCTCTCTCTTACTCTCTTTTCTTTTTCAATCTTTAAAAGATAGTTTCTGTCGGGTAGGTACGAATTGAGTCTTGAACGATTTTTTCAAAGGTTATGTGCGAATTAAGCCCCGGTTTTTTTTTGCATGCTACCTATTACCTAAACCCTATGTACATGAGAAATTCTTCTGCATGCTGAGAAAGTTTGGAAGTTCATCGGATTTGGGACTTAACCTAACCTTTGGGGATGATCCCGTTGAGGCCCTTTCATCAGAATATAGTTCTACAGTTTACTGAATCTATATTTGAAGGTGGGACTCAACTCACCTCGTCCGGGTCTCGGTGTTTTATCTGTACTTAGCTCTCGGTTAATTTTCTCTCTCTCTCTTGTTAGTTTTTCCTCCGCGTCTTTCCCTCATCTCTCTTTCTCGTTAATTTTTCTTCTGCCAGCCTAGTTAGCTTAGTTGGTGGCGCGTCTGCCTTGTAAGCGCTAGGCCGCGGGTTCGATTCCCGCCCGGGGCGTATTTTATCCTGATGGGATAATGTTCGTTCTCGGAACAGGTGGCTTTCCTCCTATCCTGTCTTCCTTCTCTCTTCGATTTCGGGACGATAAGACCTTAGCAGTTACAGTTCCCTCTGTCAAACCTCTTATTCCCCTCCCTCTCCGTCTCTCTCTGCCTCCCTCTTTTCCTCCTTCCTCTCTCTCCCTCTCCCTCTTTCCTCTTGACCGATGGCAATAGTTTTCCTTGACCCAGATTGGAAAATTGTAAAGAAAGAGGAGAAGAAAAGATGATGACAATGTGGTCTCTCGGAGTAACGATAGATCAACGCTCAACTTATGAAGCAAAACTTTGTTGAAGATTGTCAGGGGTGGTTTCAAAAGAGTTGCTACAGGGGTGGTTTTAAAGGAGTTGTAACAGAGAAGGTTTTACATTGTAGAGATCTGGTAAGTATTGTAGCCATGTGGTCTCGGAGTAACGATAGATCAACGCTCAACTTATGAAGCAAAACTTTGTTGAAGATTGTCAGGGGTGGTTTCAAAAGAGTAGCTACAGGGGTGGTTTTAAAGGAGTTGTAACAGAGAAGGTTTTACATTGGTAAGTATTGTAAAGATCAGGGCCCCATTTCATGAACGGACGTCATGTGATTTCAAACATGACAATTCTCACTTCTGGACTTTAAAATCCCAGTTCAACAGATAACGCTTCAGTCGATAACTCAAG
>NW_007391652.1:0-1257 GCF_000475195.1 Diaphorina citri | reverse complement strand
ATTGTGCGGCCCGCTGCGAGCCACAAGGGTATAATATTAAATAAATCAATAATATTTCACAAGGAGACATTTTTTTTTTATTACTTTAATCTTTGAAACAAAATGAAGTTAAAAAGTACTTCTTGGTAAACGTATCTAATAAAATAATACCTACCTACTTTACCTACTTACTAAAAATTTGGAATAAAATCACTAGCACGCTGGATCTAGTTCAGAACTTCAGACGCACGAGATTTGGAGACTCGTTGCCAGGCATCTGGGCAGAAGTAAGTCATTGACAGATTGACACTGGCTTGATTCTTTAATTAAGTTCAATTGTAATTTTTTATTGAAGTTAAAAAGTACTTCTTGGTAAACGTATCTAATAAAATAATACCTACTTACTAAAAATTTGGATTAAAATCACTAGCACGCTGGATCTAGTTCAGACGTACCTACGAGATTTGGAGACTCGTTGCCAGGCATCTGGGCAGAAGTAAGCTATTGACACTGGCTTGATTCTTTGATTAAGTTCAATTGTAAATTTTTATGTACCTACTACTTGTATGTTCAAAATAAAATTATTGTAACCCATTTTTTACTGGGGGGGGAGGGGTGAATACCTGCGGCCCGCCAATGTTCAACAAATATCAAAAATGGCCCTCTATACATTTTGAGTTTGACATGCCTGTTGTAGATTATGAAATTCTAAACAAAATAACACTAACAAATGGTGACTTTTTTAAAACCTTCCATCTCGCTCTTTAGATATTTAAATAAAATATTGTTCTTGCCAATCACAAGTCCACTTCTTTCTGATGTTTTGTTATTTGATACATGGATAGAACTAAGAACAGAAAACAATAACACATGAGGTAATATAATGAAAACGGGGTTTTTATTTACAGGAAATAAAATGGATTAAGTAATGTACTATTGTAAAAAAAAAAAAAAAAAAAAACATACTCTTACAAGTTCAATAAGCAGTAGTACGCTTTAGAAATAATTATTTATTTAATTAAATACTACCTATTCGTCTTGGAATATGTACATATATTTTGACTTGGTTTAAAAAAAGTCGCCTTGAAATCTTTGTTAAAGGTTTTAACAAATAAGGGAAGTAAAAATGAGTAAAACCATGTAATAAATTTATTTGTTGTAGATTTTAATCTTTCACTGAACTTCACTGTCAATGAGTCAGATCCTAAAGCATGTACATAACTCACTCTTCAACTCCTTATCGGTATAGAGAGTTAGGATTTGACTCATTGACTGATC
>NW_007391651.1:0-1257 GCF_000475195.1 Diaphorina citri | reverse complement strand
CACAGGAAACACATCAATAATCAATCTTCCTATGTAGTCTGAGCTACAGATCTTATAGTACCTACCTACTTCCTTTTTTCCCAATAATGTATGCTTTATTACTTGAGACAATTGGAAAACACAGAGAGCCTATAAAGACACAGGAAACACATCAATAATCAATCTTCCTATGTAGTCTGAGCTACAGATCTTATAGTACCTACCTACTTCCTTTTTCCCAATAATGTATGCTTTATTACTTGAGACAATTGGAAAACACGGAAGTGTTTTTACAACGAAAAAAGCATCAGCTCTCTAGTAGGCAAGATAAGGTTTGAAATGAAAAGCTTCCGTGTATTCTAGAAAATAAGTACAAGCAAAATAAGATGAAATTGTAGGTACCTACAAACAATGCATAGTTGAAAAGTCTAAAATCCAATTAGCAATAGAACGGAAGTGTTTTTACAACGAAAAAAGCATCAGCTCTCTAGTAGGCAAGATAAGGTTTGAAATGAAAAGCTTCCGTGTATTCTAGAAACTAAATACAAGCAAAATAAGATGAAAATGTAGGTACCTAAAAACAATGCATAGTTGAAAAGTCTAAAATCCAATTAGCAATAGATTAGGACTTAACTTACCTAGCCTCCATTTGAATTGAGTGATTGTTAACACCAAAACACTTTGTAAGCCATGATAAAACTACGGATTAATTAAAAATTAAACAGATCAGACAGGAATAAAAGAAATAATCAAAAGAATCAATAAAACACCAGAACTATGAGCGTACGCGTTATTGTAACATCCTGCCCCACTCCATTACACCATTACTTTTTGTTCTGCTGATAAAAAAGCAGCTGCGTTTTGTTTATTTTTACACGTTGCCAGATGTAAGACTATTGAGGGATTTTTTCAATCCCCTCCCGGAAATGCTCCCTTTTTCCATCTCAAATAAAACGTAAAAAAATCCGAGGTACAGAGGTTAAAGAGGTTGGACAAAAAGGATGGTTTTTCAGAAAGTGGAGCACATTTCTACTTTCTTTACACTCATGTGTCTACTTAAGTAATGAGGAAGTCCAGATTAAATCAAAATAATTGGCGTAAATCTGTAAATATCCCTTTTGGATAGGTGACTCTAGTGCGCGCCCACGACGGCAACCATTTACCTATCATGAACCATTGACCCTAGTTTAGACCCTGGACCATCAAGACCATCGACCCTCGCACCAGTGTGTCTACAACGGAGCCTGGAAGTATGCAAACCATGCTAATGAATAGAAA
>NW_007391650.1:0-1191 GCF_000475195.1 Diaphorina citri | reverse complement strand
GTAACCCGTTGAAATATTTGCAATCGAAAAATGAGTACAAATTTTTGTCGATGGTGGGATTCGAACCCGGGACCTTCTACATGGCAAGCAAGCGCGTTACCACTAGACCAACCGTGCCCCCTCAGTTCCAATCTGAAACTCTAGACTCTAGAGGTTGCGGGTTCGATTCCCGCCCGAGGCTGATTTTATCCTAAATAGATAAGATTCGTTCTCGGAACTGATGGCTCTCATCTATCCTGTCTTTCCTCTTCATTTTTGGGACGATAAGACCTTAGCAGGTGCAGCTCCCTCTATCAAACATCTTGAAGAAAAAATCTGACACACCCTGTATAATATTTGGCTCCACTATTTGAATAGATAAATCCTTTCTCCAAGAGATCCAAACCTCCTTGACTTTTTTTGACTGACGAGTGCTGCGCTCTGTGAAGAAATTTCCTCTTTTCACCTTTTCTTTTCTATTCTACTTGTTTATCGATGAAAGATGATGGAGGATTCGAGATTCGAAGATAGAACTTTTTTGTGGATCTCCAAGTGACTTTCTAAAAATCTTTTTCCATTTTCCTGGAGGAACTTAAGCAAAAGTTTGCCTTCTGGCTCTGAAGATTAACAGCGTTTTTCACGTGAGTTAAAGCATTGATTTTCACCTGAATAACAATGGTACAGTCCGTGCTAATGATTGAAATGTTTGTGATCCCATTTCACACATCTCTGTGAAGAAAATTCAATCAGATCTTCATGTGTTGATCAGGATTGATGGATAATGGCTACAGATTTTGATGATAAGGATATTATACTCACCAGGGTGGCATAAGGTAAGTAAAATAATCCTGGGTTTGTTCTTTCTTTGTGATGGTATTGAACGGCTGAAAAATCATTGGGAATGCTCTACATTGATTTTGAAAAAAAAAAAAAAAAAAAAAAAAAAAAATTGATCATCATGTTAAGTTAAACCATCCATGAAGTCCTTGTTGGCAAGTTGATTTTTTTTGGTTTAAGTTTGATGAGATCATAGATTAGAATGATAAAATGATTAGAATATCCGATATAGTTTGATTAACTTTGTGGTTAAGATAGTTGATATGAAAACAGGTTATCATAATATCTCTTATGAAACTTTAACTGAGGTGTATGCAACTTCTCGATTTTAAAGTCCATAAATTTGGGTCTACCACCCTTTTCTCAATGATTAAA
>NW_007391649.1:0-1257 GCF_000475195.1 Diaphorina citri | reverse complement strand
AATTGCAACTACATAACTTAAAACATGGATAGGTTAACACACAAGAACAACACAAATGGGTTAATACAAAGAATGCTCGAGAAATTCTTCAGACTTCGAAATAAAAATGGAAATGAGTAGATCGAAAAAAAAAGCGAACAATACAAATGGGTTAATACAAAGAATGCTCGAGAAATTCTTCAGACTTCGAAATAAAAATGGAAATGAGTAGATCGAAAAAAAAGTACGCAAGAATACAATGGAAAAACAATGAAAGAAAAATGCAATAAATATAAAAAGACAAACAGAGGAGGCCAAATACAAAGACAAAAACAAAAGAAATGCAGAAGAAGAAGAAGACAGAAAGACAAAGAAGAAGTGATTAAGGAATGCAAATTATTTGGCCAGAATGTTCAAGGATGGAATTGTAGACACACAGAGAGAACAAATTGATAAACGGGCCAACCAAAGAGGGAGTCAAAGAACTTCGCAGAAAGAATTTCAGAAAAAGAAGAAGAAGAGGAAGAAGGAGAAGGAGAAGAAAAAAACGCCATGACTTCTAATGAAAGAAAGACCGAAATTTAAATTGCAGCTGAAATGGAATGGGGGAGGGCGGACAGGGGAATGTAAGGAAGAGAAATTTGTTACTATTAGAATATAAGGAAGAAAGAAAAATGATGATAAAAAATTGTAACGAAGAAAAAAAGGAAGAGGGGAAGGAGGAGGAGCAGGAAGAGGAGAAAAGGGGGAAGAAGGAAGAATAAAGAGAAAGTAGGAGAAGTACGAAAAACAAACAAATTTGAAAGCTCAAAATTCTCCCAAAAAAAAGTTGCTTTTTATTTATCTTCATTTGCTTGGTGATGTCAAAAAATGAAGCAAATGAGAAAAGTAAATATTTGCTTGGCGATGTCAAAGAATGAAGCAAATGAGAAAAGTAAATACCTAGAGCAAAATGCTGATGAATGTTGTAGATGTAGAATCATCAAAGAAAAAGATAATGTTCATAAAAACAAAACCAAATAGAAAGTGACAAGAAATTTGGTTTTTCTGATTTCAAATTGGGCATTCAAGAAAATTTGCAAAAACATGTAGGACCTAGGCCTAGGCGGCGAAAATAGGCTACAAGCTACAACCTATTTCAATTTTGGATTGCTTTTATTTGTCACCATTTTAAACAATCCTGACATATGGGTAAAATTGAAATAGATATTAAATAAATTAAAGTAGGTTGAATACTTACACTGAGTACAAAAGTACATACCTACAAATGAAATTATT
>NW_007391648.1:626-1257 GCF_000475195.1 Diaphorina citri | reverse complement strand
TACATTAGGCGCATGTGGTCTGTGTCTTAGCATGCCCAAATGTCCATCCCGTAGTATGTCCCTCATCAGATGCGCGATAAGAGACACAATACTTCCCATTTATAGGTGCTGGGTCAACACGAAAACACCAGAAAGTTAACCCGTTGAAATATTTGCAATCGAAAAACTTTTTTTTTCTGTCGATAGTGGAATTCGAACCCGGGACCTTCCGCATGGCAAGCAAGTGCATTTAATCATTTATTTAATCAAAACTTGAACCGAGTTAAACTTGAACCGAGTTTAAACTCACTTTGTGGCTCCGGTCACTCTTTGGAGTCAAGATCCATAGTAAAATTCTGGGTAAAGGACTGGCGAACTTTAACCCTTCAGGTGAGCTGGAAGAAATTCGAAGCACGGTGGCCGACGAAGACAACCGGGTTAGTCTGGTATGTCTGAAGAATCAAATGCAAACTCCGCCTTCTGCCTTCTCCATCTATCGCTACATGGAGGAGTTGATGGTGAATGGATTGGACGTGGAAGATCCAGAAGAGGACGAGTTGAGTGAAGACTCGGAGGATGTGAAATTCGGACAGCATGGAGATGAAGATGGAGGTGATGAGGAGCCGGAGATTGGAGTGTGAAAAGTGGAGTA
>NW_007391648.1:0-556 GCF_000475195.1 Diaphorina citri | reverse complement strand
AAAAAAAATTTTAACATAAAATAAAAAAAAAAAAAAAAAAAAAAAAAAAAAAAAAAAATCAGTAAAACATCAAAACTCTGTTCCGTGTTGATTTATGCCGGGCGTCTCTTCAAACTATTGACGTAGGTTTTTTTTTTTTTAAGAGGTTTGACAGAGGGAACTGTAACTGCTATGGTCTTATCGTCCCGAAATCGAAGAGAGAAGGAAGACAGGATAGGAGAAAGCCAGCCGTTCCGAGAACGAACATTATCCCATCAGGATAAAATCCGCCCCGGGCGAGAATCGAACCCGCGGCCTAGCGCTTACAAGGCAGACGCACTACCAACTAAGCTAACTAGGCTGGCCTAGGTGACTTGAAATCTTGAAAAATTCTACTAGGTCGCGGGGTAGATTTCCGCCTGGGGCGAATTTTATCCTGAACAGATAAGGTTCCTTTTGGAACGGTTGGCTTTCCTATACTGTCTTCCTTCTCCCTTCGCTTTCAGGACGATAATACCTTAGCAGTTACAGTCCCCTCTATCAAATCTCTAACTTGAAATAATAATAATAATAATAA
>NW_007391647.1:0-1257 GCF_000475195.1 Diaphorina citri | reverse complement strand
TCTGATTTCTTAAAACTAAAAAGATCCCTATCATCTAGAATTTAACAAAGTTACAAAGTTACAAAGTTTTACGCAACAGAAATCTGCGGCATTTGTTCAGTATCTTGACTAATCTCACGAATATGACATTGTTTTTGTACAAACAACATCAATAATTGTTGAAACTTACCTAGGTAGGTACCTCGTTCAGACTGAACTCGGCCTCAAAACGTTGACAGTAGGTATGCAACCATATGTCGTGAATGTAGATTGGCAGAGTTCGCAGCACCGCCCGGCCTATATTAACACGAAACAGAATTTCAGCGTTTTTCGGCATTTTCACCTCAACTTTTCTCCCACTTCCCCTTAACTTTAAGCAAATTTTATTTGATATTCCTGGTCGGACGTGAAAGTAGATGCGAAATCTCCAAAACCCGACCTTTCTACGATTTGTTTAACCGGTTTTCTGATAGGCTCAAAAATCTTGAAAATCGCGAAAAAAAATTTCTTTTTTTTTTCTTTTCACCCGATTCAATGAGTCACGCCTACAGCCCGTTCTACAAATGGTGGGAAGGTGATTGGTGTCTCCAGAAAGGTCTCGTCGAGGAGAAGTCCCTTTTCTTGGTTTCATCTCCTTAGCACTTTTTTTATTCTACAAATGGTGGGAAGGTGATTGGTGTCTCCAGAAAGGTCTCGTCGAGGAGAAGTCCCTTTTCTTGGTTTCATCTCCTTAGCACTAAAGGGAGACCCGCTAGGGAGGAAAAAGTGGCTTTTAGGGGAAAATTTCAAATTTTTCGATCGAGTTGATTAATAAAGAAGTTTTGTGCATCCAAAATGTACAGTACTCGTACGAACGATATCTGTCCTCTTGACCCTCTTGTACACAAAATCCTTATCTCAACCGACAATGTCCTGTTCATGATTTCTGCTAAGTAAACCATCCAAATCAAGAACTGAAAACTATAAACTATAAGCAAACGAAACCAATCAAAATAAGTAAACCGATTCAACTTTATCCTTTTTATACCGGAGACCCGCTAGAGAGGAAAAAGTGACTTTTAGGGGAAAATTTCAAACTTTTCGATCGAGTTGATTAATAAAGAAGTTTTGTGCGTCGCGTGAAGAAATGTCTTAGTGGCCGAGCGGTTGGGTGTATGTATTTTTACTCCTCTACTGTGATGATAAGTGTGATGGGTGGGGGTTCGAATCCCAGCGAGGTAATTTTTTTTTACATAATTTCATCATTTAAAAATGTTTTATGAATAGCCATAATTACTT
>NW_007391646.1:0-1257 GCF_000475195.1 Diaphorina citri | reverse complement strand
GATCTATGTCAAATGTATCCACAGAAATAACAGCGATGGTCTGAAAGAAATGTGGGACTGATGAATACAGAGGAACAGATTGGAGATGCTCAGAAGTCGGTGATCCTGATGTCTATAACTCATATCATTCGAAATTGTCTCAATATTAAATGAATGGCTTCCTATATGCATTTTACATATTGTTGCTCAAACCCATGTATATTTACGTATTTACCTCCGTTTGTTCACTTCTATTCAGTAGATAATTAATAGAGATAAGTACTAACGTCGTGAAAAGGAAAAGCAGTTTAGTTTAGTGCTGAAGTCCTGAAGATATAGATAGCACAGTCAACATGAAGATAGTTATATGTAGCAATAGTAGAGTCAACATGCTTCTGAGAACATCTCTGCAGTCATTTGGAATGAAAAAAAAAGGAAAAAAAAACAGTTCCATTTAGCAACGATTCCAATTTATTTCAGCGTTTAGTCGGTATAGCTGAAAACCGCCAAAAAGCGATCAAAATGCCGCCCAGAGTTGCACCGATCCTAACCAAAAGTTTCGTGTCGCATCCTTGTCACACTTGACAGTTACATACCAAATTTCAAGTCTCTAGCTCTTACCGTTGTCGAGATATTTTGTTTACAGACAGACAGAAGGACAGGCACACAGACAGAAGGACAGACAGACACACGGACCAATGGCTGAAACTTTGTATTTAGGCTCTGGAGAACTCAAAACGTGTTTTGGAACTAAAAACTGACCATCGAAAATTTGACCCGATTACATTACTTTCCTTCCTAATATAGGATAAGGAAAGTAAAAACGTGGAGTTGAAACACAGAACTCACTCCGTTTGTTCACTTCTATTCAGTAGATAATTAATAGAGATAAGTACTAACGTCGTGAAAAGGAAAAGCTGTTTAGTTTAGTGCTGAAGTCCTGAAGATATAGATAGCACAGTCAACATGAAGATAGTTATATGTAGCAATATAGTAGAGTCAACATGCTTCTGAGAACATCTCTGCAGTCATTTGGAATGAAAAAAAAAGGAAAAAAAAAAAACAGTTCCATTTAGCAACGATTCCAATTTATTTCATATTTTACAACTACACCAGTCAGTAGGATAAGAATCTTTGCAAGTTAAATGGCACACGAGACACAAGTTCGGAGATAGAGGAAGTTAACAGTTAACTAAGTAGTTTTTTTTTTGTCCGTCCTTCCTTTATTATTACTAATAATAAAAGGTATAGTGGACGGACTATTGTATTCGCTTCGGT
>NW_007391645.1:0-1257 GCF_000475195.1 Diaphorina citri | reverse complement strand
ACACGTAGAGCTTACGGAATATGCACAGTGGGGATAGCGGTATGAGAGAAAACCTTGCAAAATTTAATCACCAATAAAGCAAAAGTTCAATATTTTAACTACATGACGGCGGTGGTATCCACACATAGCCGGAGAGCTAAAGGTTAGGAAATTGCTCACAAACAACACTATTACGTACAAATCAGTATTAACGACAGGCAACATATTAGAGATACCCAGAACAGAACCTTTGCATTAGTGACTACTGACTACTATTAATATTTGCTCTTTAGCTTAGGAACATATTGAATAAAGGGTGTTTCTGATCAGGAAACTACTCCATGTGAATGTGAAGTTCATGATACTTCAATGGACAAACAATTTGTCTCAATTTCACTCTTCAGCTAGGACTTGATCTATTTTCTCTCTCTTAATTTAGATGTGTGAGCATGATTATCGAATGATTATAACTACTCCATGTGAATGTGAAGTTCATGATACTTCAATGGACAAACAATTTGTCTCAATTTCACTCTTCAGCTAGGACTTGATCTATATTCTCTCTCTTAATTTGGATGTGTGAGCATGATTATCGAATGATGGAGGAGTGACATTTCAGCTCATTAACCTCTAAGTATACCCTGTATCGTGCACAACACGGGACGTCTACTAGATTTGAATGTCTCCCGACCAAAGTGATCTTATGAATGAACATAACTCAATGCTCAATGACATCACTGGCATCGTTCACATTATGTTCCGTCTATTTAACTGACATTTAACATCTAGTCTGTATCACAGAGAGCTCTGGAAGGCCGGAAACTAAGCTCTGGCCGTATCACTCCCCCTCTCTTATCAATGAAATTATTTCATTCAGTCTCTAGCTCTCCTTATCAACAGAGGGTAAATATTGGGGAGATGGATGTAAACAACATTATTTGAACGAGACAATGCACTTTCTATGCGCGTGTGACAGATCGATTACCGCGTTTCAGTCAAATTCTACTGACGAAACAAGTGAAATAACCCAAAGAGAGGCTCCAAGGACCTCCAAGTCCAGCTTTTTTCCCCCCCTTCCCCCTTGAAGACGCTTTAACAATACGGACAGTATGTGTTGTTGTTGTTGTTGTTGTTGTTGTTGTTTTTTGTTGTTGTTGTTGTTGTCTTTAGTAGCTATTGCATAAACACAATGGTAGATGTGTAGATGTGTTACATGAAAACCTCTCCCCAGAAACTTTTTTTCGCATTGTTATTCCAGGAACGTTCTACTATCCTTGC
>NW_007391644.1:0-1258 GCF_000475195.1 Diaphorina citri | reverse complement strand
AAAATTGAGTTGAAACTTTTTTTTTCTTTTTCTCTTCTCTCTTTTTTGTTGATAAAATTCAAGAGAAAATGGAAAGCCCGGCTTTTTTCCTTCCCCCGGACTCCTTTCCATCAGATAAATTCCCTCCCTGAGCCCCTTCCACCAAATAAATTCCCTGCCAGTCTTCCGCCATCCGGGAAATTCCCTTCTTCCATCAGAGAGAAAAAAGGTACTTGTGATTTCTGCTCTGTTTTCACAAGAATCTATTATAACAGTTTTTAATGGAAGAATGGCGTTCCCTACTCCGTCGCCACTCCGATATAACTTTTTGCTGAATTCATAAGTGCTCATATCCGCTCGGACCTTTCATGTGGAAAATTCCGTTTATTTGGATGGGACTAGTTTTCAAATTTCAACATGCCATTATGCCCTTGGTGTTTCTTTGTTTCATTGAACCCTTTTTCCTTTTTTGGAGAAAAACCCTTTTGGGCATTAGGTCACATTCGAATTGGCTCGGGAACTCATGACTTTTGCTGAATTGCTGATGTGTGTATTGCTGAAACTATAGATTTCTACGAGGCCGAGAGCTCTCCACCCTCCAGGGCCTCCGTTCCTAATGTCCGATTTCACACTCCAATAGTTAAGCTAACCAAATGATTTAACTTCGAGATATCGAACTGAAACAAAGAGCAGTCAAGTGACTCATAGGTTAGATACAAGACCCACGTTCCTAATGTCCGATTTCACACTCCAATAGTTAAGCTAACCAAATGATTTAACTTCGAGATATCGAACTGAAACAAAGAGCAGTCAGGTGACTCATAGGTTAGATACAAGACCCATACATACAACAAGGGGTTCGCTAGGACTTATGAGCCAAGCTGTGTACACATTGAAGACAAACAAACAAAGACCTCAAGTTAATTAAAATCATGTAGAACAGGGTTTCTCAAAGTGTGAACCGCGGTGCCCTTGTAAATTCAAACTTAAGTAGATATTGAATATGTAAATTCAAACTTAAGTATTCTTAATTTGAGATAATAGGGGGGAGGGGGGTGAATTAGTAGCGTCCCCCCGCCCCACCCCAGCTCACATATGGGTTAGGCATTATAGGGGCACCGCACAACATTGAACGGTCATTTAGGGCACCGCGGCCCAAAAAGTTTGAGAACCCCTGGTGTTGAGCAATGAGCATACTTAATTACATGTCAAATTATAGATTTATAGATATGCTTTTTTATTGTACATATAATATAAATATATATATAAGTATACAACG
>NW_007391643.1:0-1258 GCF_000475195.1 Diaphorina citri | reverse complement strand
TGCTGAATAATTTTCATCACGTTATTTCCAGTGAACAGTTTTTTTTTTATTTATTGACCAAACAATTGTGCTCGCGATGGAACTCAAATGGGGGACTCCCTTCAGAATTCTAAATGTACCCCATTTTACTGTCGCTGTGTTGAAATGTGTGGGGTTGGGGCAAATGCTAAAAGTGATCCCATTTGCCATCACCATTGTTGCTTTAGCTCGAACGTTTTTGTACATACATATTGGATGTTGACGGTGTTGTATAAGTACAAGTAGGAATATTTGGTATTTCTCACAGTACCTATATTTAATGTTTTACATCTTACATGTAGTACCTACTAGTTGTATTTTCTGGTCTATTCCCTTGAATATCGACGTTATTTCTTTATTTTTTACTTATTTTATTAGCAAATTATACCCTTCTTTGTCGAGACTTGCCCCCACAACGTTCTGAATCTAAAATGCCCATTTTTGTAACATAATACCCTCCAATTTCTCCAGGTTTTTACTTTGCCTCTTGATTTTCATGTTTCACTAAACCTCAATTTCGGAGTTTGCATTTAGCTCGAACGTTTTTGTACATACATATTGGATGTTGACGGTGTTGTACAAGTAGGAATATTTGGTATTTCTCACAGTACCTATATTTAATGTTTTACATTTTACATTACATCTTACATGTAGTACCTACTAGTTGAATTTTCTGGTCCATTCCCTTGGATATCGACATTATTTCTTTATTTTTTACTTATTTTATCAGCAAATTATACCCTTTTTTTGTCGAGACTTGCCCCCACAACGTTCTGAATCTAAAATGCCCATTTTTGTAACATAATACCCTCCAATTTCTCCAGGTTTTTACTTTGCCTCTTGATTTTCATGTTTCACTAAACCTCAATTTCGGAGTTTGCACCGTCTTTTTCAACAGTCTGTCTCAAACCTTCAGCTGTGTCCACACACATGGTCAACGCCGTCGATCGACGAGGTGAATCTATGTTGTCGAGGCAGTGTACGGTTCCAGTCGACGGCGTTGACTATATAGGCCGGGCGGTGCTTCGAACTCTTGACGTTCGCGCGCCTCCCGGCACGCTTGATATGTGTGGACACAGTTTTCCATTTCAAAGAAAATCCATCATGAAAGTCTTGAAGTTGAAACATATTTGTATTTTGGTATACACCCTGTGTTTCATTGAGTGTGTGCGTTTGTGCGTGGGTCCTGTAGGATAATAACATTACGTCCAATTCAAAACTCACCGTATACAGGGTGACT
>NW_007391642.1:0-1258 GCF_000475195.1 Diaphorina citri | reverse complement strand
GCCACTTCTTCCGTGAACTCTTCTCTGGTGAAGAGAGCTTTCAGTGCTGTTGAACCTGGAAATAAGGGATCTTTTGTTTAGCTTTTGTAGCTTTGCTTTTTTAGTTTACCTTAACCTCTTCTCGTGATGTTTGGTTACAAATTTAGTTATGGTTCCATATTAAATTTACTTTATTTTTCCCATTTCTTCGACCATTGTTGTTCATAACAGTCATAATTTTTGTGACGTACTCAATATAATGTGCAAAATTGCAATGCTTGTCCTAGTTTTTTTTTTGACCTTATGGGCAGTAGGTCTTCTATTTTTCCATAACGAACCTTACACTTGCTAGGAATAGAAACTTATGATTTTCTAGATTTTAATGTTACTGTATAACTTCTAAGGCTTTCAGTAAAGGGGGTTTTACAATCCATTCCACGATAAGTAATCCTCCTTCTCACATTAACCTGACCCAGCCTGAGTGGGAAAAGGAAAATAAGTAGTGCTTTATTTAGACTGTGAGCTTAGAACAAGTTGTTACAACCATGTTAGATCCAAACAAGTTGTTAGACCAGGTTAGAACTATTATACTAACAAAAAGTTATGAGATCCCGCTTACCCAACTCATGAACCATCTTCTTCTGAACGAAAAGCAGCTCTCGCCCCTCCTCTTCTCCATACTTCTCCACAATAATATTCTTCAAATACACGTTCAAACTCCTCGTCAAATACTTGAACCGTCTCCTGGTGAATTCAAATCTCAATCCGCGAATCAAGTGGAACAGTTTGCGATACTTGTGGTTGATCTTCCTACTGAGGTTTTCTTTATATTCTGCGTTCCCTTCAACTGAACCGTCTCCTGGTGAATTCAAATCTCAATCCGCGAATCAAATGGAACAGTTTGCGATACTTGTGGTTGATCTTTCTACTGAGGTTTTCTTTATATTCTGCGTTCCCTTCAAGTTGTCTACTTTCGTCGAGGTCCTTCAACTCCAGTTCGTAAAACAAGAGGAGCTTGATCGTTTTGAACACTTTGTAGAGCTGTTTCGGCTCCTCTCTCGACAGGTAGAATTCGGGAGACTCCCCATCCCGTCTGACAACGACAGTGTCCGCAGCTTGTTCGGCTTTGTGACGCCTGAATGAGTTAAGGTCAATGATGACGAAGGTAAGAAGTATACATAGTAGGAAGGCTAGAAGTTTGATGAGCACTTTGCTGCATCTTTGCATTATTTATAGTGTCGTTTGGATATTTGTTTGGTCCTAGGACTTCTGTAACCTA
>NW_007391641.1:0-1258 GCF_000475195.1 Diaphorina citri | reverse complement strand
CCTATTTTATTTACCTTCGTTCGTTTATATTTTCTCTTTCTCCATCCCTCTCTTTCTTTCTCTCTCTCTCCTACTTTTTTATCTCTATATCACTCTCCATCTCTATTTCTCACAACCTTACCCTATCTTATGTACCTTCCTTCTTCCTCTCCTACATTCCTTATCTCATTTTCTCTCTATCTCCCTATTTCTCTCTCTCTCCTTCTCCCACTTTCTTCATCTCATTTTCTCCCTCCCTCCCTCTCTCTCTTTCTATTTCCCCCCTCTACTCCTCTTCTCAGTTCTCTTTCCCTCACATTCCTTCTCTCTCCCCTTTACTTTCTCCGTTTTTCTCCTCTCTCTCTCTCTCTCTCTCTCTCTCTAGTCTCTCTCTCCATCTCCTTTCCCTCTCTACTTTTCTTCTTATCTTAATTTCTCATCCCTCTCTCTCTCTCTTTCCATTCATCATCTTTTTCTCTTATCTCCTCTGATATAATTTTCGTGTAGAAACGATTACGAGCTGAAATTTTTCGTGATTTCTCTCCCTCCCCTTCCTTCTCTCCTTCTTCTTCTTCTCCTTCTTCTTTATCTTCTCCTCTCTTTCTCTCTCTCTCTCTCCTTCCTATCCCTGTCCATCTCTCTCCCTCCTGAACATTATCTCTTTCTTTCTCTCGAATATTTTCTGAATTTTGCGTGCCTTCACAAAATTTTCCCATTCCTCTTCTTCTACTCCTTCTTCTTCGTCTTCTTCTTTTCCTTCTATTTCTTCTTCTTCTTCTTCTACCTCTACTTCTTTTTCTTCTTTTTTTTTCTTCTCTTCTTCTTCTTCTTCCTCTTTCTTCTTCTTCTCCTTCCTTTTCTTCTTTTTTTTCTCTCGTTTCTCTAATATTTCTTCTTGCTTCGTTATTATTTATTTTTGGCTTTCCTTCCCCCTCCTTCTCATTACGTTGTAATAGGATTATTCCAAATTATCGCTCCTCTTCTTCCTCCTCCTCCTGCTCTTTTTCTTCTAATTTTTCCTTTTCTCCTTCGTTTATCTTCTTCTTCGCCTTATTCTTTTTCCTCTTCTTCTTTATTTTCTTCATTTCCTCCTCCTCTTCTCTTTTTTCTTCTTCATCATCTCCTAGGCCAATTCGTTCAGAAGAAGAACGAAAAGAAGGGCAGAAGAAGAAGAAGAAGAAGAAGAAGAAGAAGAAGGAGGAGGAGGAGGAGAAGAAGAAGAAGACGAAGAAAAAGAAGGAGAGGAACTGGGGGGGGGGGTAATTTTCCCTCGTATTTT
>NW_007391639.1:0-1258 GCF_000475195.1 Diaphorina citri | reverse complement strand
TTTTACCGGCCAACCGGGATTTAAATAGCTCTCAATGAGCAGAACAATCCTGTGAAAACCGTTTGTCTTTATGCTATGTCGTTTTCTGGAAAACCCCGGAAAACCCTTTTGAAAAATGGAAAATCTCAATTTCCAGACAAACCGTTGCAAAAATTTTACCGGCCAGCCCGGTTTTAAATAGCTCTCAATGAGCAGAACAAACCTGTGAGAACCGTTTGTCTTTATCCCAAACCGTTATCCGGAAAACCCTTTTGAAAAATGGAAAATTAGACAAACCGTTGCAAAAATTTTACCGGCCAACCGGGATTTAAATAGCTCTCAATGAGCAGAACAATCCTGTGAAAACCGTTTGTCTTAATGCTATGCCGTTTTCCGGAAAACCCCGGAAAATCATTTAAAAATGGAAAATCTCAATTTCCAGACAAACCGTTGCAAAAATTTTACCGGCCAACCCGGATTTAAATAGCTCTTAATGAGTAGAACAAACCTGTGAAAACCGTTTGTCTTTATCCCAAACCGTTATCCGGAAAACTCCGGAAAACCCTTTTGAAAAATGGAAAATTTCGATTTCCAGACAAACCTTTGCAAAATTTTTACCGGTCGGCCCGGTTTTAAATAGCTCTCACTGAGCAGAACAAACCTATGAAAACCGTTTGTCTTTATCCCATGCCGTTTTCCGGAAAACTATGGAAAACCCTTTTGAAAAATGGAAAATCTCGATTTCCAGACAAACTGTTGCAAAATTTTTACCGATCAGCCCGGTTTTAAATAGCTCTCAACGAGCAGAACAAACATGTGAAAACCGTTTGTCTTTTTGCCATGCTGTTTTCCGGGAAACTCCGGAAAACCCTTTAAATAGCTCTCAACGAGCAGAACAAACATGTGAAAACCGTTTGTCTTTTTGCCATGCTGTTTTCCGGGAAACTCCGGAAAACCCTTTTAAAAAATGGAAAATCTCAATTTCCAGACAAACCGTTGCAAAATTTTTATCGGTCAGCCCGGTTATAAATAGCTCTCAATGAGCAGAACAAACCTGTGCAATCCGTTTGTCTTTATCCCATGCCGTTTTCCGGAAAACTATGGAAAACCCTTTTGAAAAATGGAAAATCTCAATTTCCAGACAAGCTGTTGCAAAATTTTTACCGGCCAGCCCGGTTTTAAATAGCTCTCAATGAGCAGCACAAACCTGTGAGAACCGTTTGTCTTTATCCAATGCCGTTTTCCTAAAAAACCGTTATCCGGAAAACCCTTTTGAAAA
>NW_007391638.1:0-1258 GCF_000475195.1 Diaphorina citri | reverse complement strand
TACTTCCTCAACGCATCTCATCCATTTGCAAGAGTACCAGTGCTGAAATAAGCACACTTTTTAGGGCTACAGGAATGATAGAAAAGAATACGCCTCAAGACAGTATACATAGAAGGAAATACGCCTTAAGGAAGGTGTCTTGTTTTCTACCCCCAGTAGAACACACAAACCGTATCTCCACGTGAGATCATAATTTACATTAATGTGTTACGCGGGATATAATGTATGGCTACTTCAAACAATGTATGAGCGCCACTGTGCGCTATCAGGTGCTAATAGGACAATGCGATAGGGTCGAGGGGCGCTTCAGAAGATAAAGGGTTTGGGGCGGAGACATCAGGGAGGAAGAAAAGGGGAAAGAATGAGAAAGGTGTTGAAAAATAAAACCTTTGATGAAAAATAGCCAAAACAAAACATTTGAACAAATCCAGAGGTAGGTAAGGTATTAGTTTTGTATAATACATACAATTTTGCCAAAATCGGAGAAAACTGTTCATAAATTGAGTTTTTGAGGTAACCATTATGAAAAAAAGTAAGAGAGAGGAAACACCAACAAAATTCGTGGAAAAATGATTTTTCACAGCCACCATTGTAGAAATAAGTAGGTATATTGTAACTATTCAAAGTTTAATAACAGGAAAAGCTGTGTTTTTTTTATTCCAAGTAAAGATTGTTTTTTGCGTAAAAAAAAAGAAAAAAAAATCCCATTTAAATGGGTACCTACCTATCCAGAATTTCAGAAAAGATAAACCAAGATGAGGAGAGTCCACAACAAATTATTCAAAATTTCATCACTTAAGTATTTCAGTGTAAACCTGGCTTCAAAGTAATACCTACTCAAAATTTTCTGCACGTAGTCTTTTTTTCACTCTCTATTATTAGCATGATATTCATCCCTAGTAATATTCCAACGAGGTTTGATTAGGTTTTGTTTATTAGGTTTCGATCAATTTGATTAGTAGATAGGACTAACATAAAGACTAGAGGTATGGCTTTATTGTTTATTGGGTTTGGTAGAGTTATCTGGTTTATTTATCTGCAGTTTGGAGGATTTATGTTTGCTTTCATGCCAGATTTTTATTGGCATCATCATAATTATTTATAGCTTCACTTTTCATATTTATATCTTTCCTCCTCTTGTTCCTTCTTCATGTGGTAGTTAGGATAGGTAAAATGGACGTTTCTCTCCTCTTTGCTCCTCTGTTTACAACTAATTATAGTAGTAAAGATAAAATCGGTAGGTATGACTGTGTTCGCA
>NW_007391637.1:0-1258 GCF_000475195.1 Diaphorina citri | reverse complement strand
CTAAAGAGTAAGGAGCCTTTTTTCAATGAAAAAGTGGAGACAATAGCCAGAGTAGCCAACTCATGAAGTTTAATGTAGAATACTTAGGAGGAAGAGAGTTATTTCCATTACTTTTGGTGTTTTATACTTTCCATGGCATCCTCTACATATAGAGATTACCTTATGGGCTCTTGGGCAATAATTTCGCTTTTTTATGGACATTGTACCCAAGGATGAGATGAACATTGAATTATGGCCAGGGAAAGGTCTTCCTTATCATACCCCTATCCCCTAAGTACATAAAATTGTGTGCCTGATGGACAGGGTGGGAGGAAGGAGGAGCCATCAGTAATTCAGCATATCAGAACTTCCCTCTCCTACCTCTGATTACATCACCGTACATATCATAGATCATTCTGGTACTCTATGCTATGGTGACAGCTCCAACAGCAGAGCAGACTAGCAAGAATCACAATTCAGAATGTTTGCCAAGGTCGGTAATTATTGTGGTACAGGTACGACATTACCAGAGTGAATTGAAACTTACGTTAAGCCAAGGGATTAGCATAGAGCTAATGAAAGAGTTAATAAAGAATAAATAAATAAAAATTATCTAAGTAAAGATAAAGACTAGCTATTAGAGTTCCTAACGTTAAAAGAAGAAATCAAATTCATCCTCATATGATTCAGAAATTTGATTCAAATGGTTGAATTTTTTTTAAAAGTATTCTCCGATATAAACTCCCTGATTATGGCATCATCATATCTACTACATTAATTTAAACTTTGATGAGAAGACTTCTAAAAGAAACCCTAACTGTGGACATGGACATCATTAATTTGTTAATTAATGTAAAGGGACCACAATACCAAAACGATACGGACAGACAATAGCCAGGGACCACAAAAGCATCATAAAAAGTAACCATTTAACCAGAGGATATAACATACAAACCAAAGAGGCAGCAAAAAGTTTTTGATCAACTATTGATTAGGCTTTAAAATATGTATTATCTATCAGAATGGACATCATTAATTTGTTAATTAATGTAAAGGGACCACAATACCAAAACGATACGGACAGACAATAGCCAGGGACCACAAAAGCATAAAAAGTAACCATTTAACCAGAGGATATAATATAACATACAAACCAAAGAGGCAGCAAAAAGTTTTTGATCAACTATTTGATTAGGCTTTAAAATATGTATTATCTATCAGCTGATTTTCATAACATTCGCTGGTAAAGCGAATTCATTATTTAGACACACTTACAGCA
>NW_007391636.1:0-1258 GCF_000475195.1 Diaphorina citri | reverse complement strand
TTTTTTCATTTCTTTAATGACAGTATAATGCAATCTACTTTGATTCTTTGTTTAATGAGGAACGTTTATTTCATCAATTGACTCTTATTCTCAGGCGGCTGGTATCTCTATACCGGATTTAATAACCAGTGTTTGTTTCATCATTTAACATGGTGGACCAGGAGTTAATCCCCCAGTCTCCCGAAGGAAAGGATTCCGATGGGATCCCTGAGGATTCCGGGGGCGATTTGTTTGGGTTATGCCCAATTGTTTATGTACGCCGCCATTCTACTTAAACTCTAACTAGATCTATGACAATTAAAACAACATTATGCAACTTAAATTAACCAGATTGTATATTATTTTGGGGCTTAGTCTTAACTTAAAACAATTAATATTTCATCATATTTTGACTGTTGTTTCATCGTTTGACTCTTTTTTAATCATTTAACTCTTATTTCATCATATTTTGACTGTAATTTCATCATTTGACTCTTATTTCATCAATTGTCTCTAATTCTCAGGTGATGGGGTTCACATTTCTAGCGGCTGGCACCTCCATACCAGACTTGATAACCAGTGTGATCGTGGCCAGGAAAGGGTTTGGTGATATGGCCGTCTCTTCGTCCGTAGGTAGCAATATATTCGATGTCACTGTAGGGTAAGTACTACTACTGAACCCACCTCTGTGGCCTGTCAACCCGGAGGTGCTGGGTTCGAATCCTGGCCAGGACCGAAATTTTTTAACCAGACTTTTCCGTACTTGAATAGGCATGGATGTAAAAGAATGTGCCTTGAAGTAATGCCGAGCGAAAGTGGTACCGAGGTACATTTTTTTTTTTTTTTTTTTTTTTTTTTTTTTTTTTTTTTCGGGGCGAAAGGTTTGGGGGGTTTTTTTTTTTTTTTTTTTTTTTTTTTTTTTTTAAGCACCACTACTGAATGAAAGGTCGACCCAGATGAGACATTTCAAACACTGGAGCCCAAGCTATTTTTGATCGGTTGTCAGGGCCGAAATTTATAATTTCAATTTCTCATCTGATTTTCGAGCTAAATCATAAAAGCGAAATATTCCAAGCCCAAATCACCTTTCGCGATCCTTTAATTATTTTTCGTGTTTCCCTTGAAAATTATGCTCTGGCCCTGCCAATGGGATCGATTTCAAACTTGTACCAAAATACTGCATTTTTTAAGGTCTTTCTTATGGTATGTTCAAATTGGGGGTTCTCATTTAAGATTTCCATATTGACCCCCCCCCCCCCCCGGCCATATAATGCGGGGT
>NW_007391635.1:0-1258 GCF_000475195.1 Diaphorina citri | reverse complement strand
GGAAAAAAGTGACTTATTTGAGGGACGAAAAGTTGAGTGATGAAGTGGAATCGAACAACATGTCTGACAACTTTTCAACGGATCGGATGAGGGAAGTAGTTGGTTATACCTAGTACGTTTACGTATACGTACATTCCCTTTAGGAAAAGATTGCTTAAAAAAATGGCCCATGTCTGTGGCCAAAATGGCGTCTCACTGTAAGGCCACATGCAATTATTAAAATCCATATTTCGTTGGTATGTGCCTATTTTCCAGGTTGAATAACTTATTAGGCTTATTAGTTAGGTTAACTTACCTACTTTTTCTCCATGCCTAAAAAATGATGATGTTCTTAAACTTTGTGGTTCCAAATTAAAACAATAATCGTAATTTTTTACTTACCTACATTTACATGATGTGTAATATTCTAATATTATATTTCAGAATTGTCTCTTGCGCAGCGCTGGTGTGGTGAAACGGCACCAATTACAATGTAAATTGGCATAAATAAATGCTTTTGTATGAAGTCCGGGCTTTCGGTTTTACATTTTAATTTTCAATTTGCATTCTTAAAACTAAATAACATGATTGTCCCTCCTTGAACTCCCTCGAACATGAATTGTACTGAGGAACTTTTCAGCCCTTGCTGATGATCTATTTAACTAGGTAGTATAGTTATAAAAGTTTTGCCCCCTAAATCAAGGTCCTTCTGGAATGTTTGTACTTTTACACCCCAACATCGCTGCGGTCCAGGATATTTTAAAATGCAAGATCTTCAAAAGGACAAAAAATGGCTTGCACTCTATCACACCATTTTGTATCATTTTGAATTCTCAGTAATAAAATCCATTTGAACCTACTGGAGAAAAAATGGCTTGCTCTCTATTACACCATTTTGTACTATTTTTAATCATTTCTCAGGAATAAAATCCATTTGAACCTACTGGAGAGACCCTTAATAATAACATATTACAATTTAGAGTTAAAACTTGGACCTCGCCTCATTCGGTCAATTAAAATGCTCACAGCCTATGGAACCTAATTGGAATAGGGCTTAAGAAGGCACAAGACAGTAATTTATATCACCAGTGTATTATCTTTGCTTGGTTTCCTATGGGCGGTTCGAACGTACCGCTTAATACTCTTAGTACAGTTTCAGGTTTTTTCGAAAATCCAAATCTCCATCTCAGCTTTAATTTAGAAAAAAAGGAAAACCCAATAAATACAGGAGCAAAGTGTCAAGCAGGCTAAACGAAGATTTCATGGGCGCAGTCAAAAG
>NW_007391634.1:0-1258 GCF_000475195.1 Diaphorina citri | reverse complement strand
CAATTCAGAAGACTAAGGAAAAAATGATATGCATTTTGTATTAAACAATAAAATAGTGGACAGTGGTCAGAAGATAATCATCATGCAATAAGATGCATAAACAGAATATGAAGCAGGCAAACAACATAGAACTGACCAATCAAGATAATAATTCATAATAATTGTAGATAATAATAAACAATTAATAGATGGAAAGATAGAAAACATCAAGCGATCACAATGCAATACGAAAACGAAAATGCAATAAAAAGTACGAAATACAGTTGGTGCGTTATAACATGCAGGAAGATTTGAAGAAGGTACCTAAGTAGGTAACTACCTACTGAATAAATAAATACATTTAAGACTCACCTAGCATTCGATGGGTATTGTAAAGAGTAAAAAAAAAAGTTCAACGTTATTGTATGAGTGACTAATAAGGTCTTTAGTATTTTACCCTCCATTCTGCGACAAGCTACTCGCATACTAACACTAATCTCACCCAGAATGAATAGGGAAAAGCCATTAGCACGTGATTATCCAGATGGTCACCCATCCGGATATCAAACACATAGAACGTTGCTTAACTTGAGTGATCCATTGGGAACTGGTGTATTCACCGTGGTATCCGCCTCATCGCTGGCGGGATGGCCGAGTTGTGCCTATCCTGGGATGGCTGGGTTTTGCCTATCCTGGGATGGCTGAGTTTTGCCTATCCTGGGATGGCTGAGTTTTGCCTATCCTTTCCTCTTTCTTTCTTCAATTTCACAATAGTATAAAGACCACTTCAGTTTACGAGTAGTTCCCTCTTTCCCTCTGTCTGTCAAACCTCTCTCTCGCTCGCTCTCTCTCTCTCTCTTCGTAAATTGATTTAAAATATTGGATTTTACTCTTATTCAGGGCACTTGTGACTCCAGTACAAACTAATTATTAGAAACCTACACCTGTCTAAGTGGGAAACCTGGATAACTGGGAAAAAAATCGTGGCCCCTTCATGGCAACCTCTCTAAGTAGGACACTTTTTTAATTGAGAAACCTGGATAAGTGGGAAAAAATTGTCGGTCCCTTGGATTCCCATTTAGACAGGTTTGACTGTAATATTATTTGTACTCAAAGTGGCCTCCCTCTCCTTCGCTCCGGCTCTATTTTGAAATATTCCAATTCCGAGTTACACAAGACAGTCTATAAAGTGGGATCATCACCCCGACGTTGTGACGTCTATGATTTGAGTTCATTCTTATGATTTCAGTTCATTCTTGGCGTTCTTCAACTTCAGCAT
>NW_007391633.1:0-1258 GCF_000475195.1 Diaphorina citri | reverse complement strand
ATTGCCACTTGTACGCATATTTTCAGAGTCCAGGTTTCTTGAAACCGCCATAAGCTTCAAGAGTTGCCCTGAATTTAAAATGTTTAAACATAGTTCTAAAATATACAGCATAAAAAGATATAAAACTTGTTAAATTCCCAGGCCAAGTTGAATCCTTTTAGAGCCTAACATTTGAGCATAATAGGCGATCAGGGAACCTAATCCCATTGTTCTGTTATCAGATGTGAGAATTCCTGACTCAGTTGTGTACGAGTATAGGTCCGTGCTGATTAGTGACTCAGTGGTTCACTAGCGTCAGCAGTATTTTTCATATTATGTTGACTAATACATGTTGACTATTTTTCATATTAGCAGCCCGAGTGTAAAACACGGAACAGAAAGTCAATGGTTTTAATATTCAACATTAAAATAGTCCAATAGTTCAATACAATACAATATTGTATGTGGTAATGGTTTCAGTAGAAGTGGTTAAAGTTGACCGAGTGCACCATGATATAATGATGTTTGTTGATTTCATCGATAGGTACATGTAACTTTTCCCTTGGTGTTCTTTTTATTTACCTTTGTTATACATTTCACCTAATAATTATGTTCCACACAAGAGTAAGTTAACCCCTAATAATATCTCACAGAATCTGCTCACCGTATATCAACAAAGGGCAGAATTAGGTCGACCTCTCCCATTCACCACTGGGTTCGTATGAAATAATAAAGTTGTCGGGTGAGTATTGTGCATATAAGACACGTTCCTCAGTGCAAAGTGAATGCAAAATTCAAAACCGCCACACCAGTCTAGCTCAGCTCGTGTTAGAGAGGGAAAAAAGCTTTCAAAAATATGTCAACTTTCTCGAATATGTGACCGGACTGCAAAACCGAATATCTCCATGTGTGCAAAATCATTAGGACACCCTCAAGTTTTTCCCGAATAAATCACAGGATTGCATTTTGTGGAGTTTGATTGAGACAAGCTTGGAGTTTGATTGAAAAATATGTCAACTTTCTCGAATATGTGACCGGACTGCAAAACCGAATATCTCCATGTGTGCAAAATCATTAGGACACCCTCAAGTTTTCCCGAATAAATCACAGGATTGCATTTTGTGGAGTTTGATTGAGACAAGCTTGGAGTTTGATTGAGACAAGCTGGAGTAATGGACGTCAAGTACTGTGTAGTTTTGAATGTTTTATGTATCCTTTCGATGATCTTGTTTCTTCAATATGATTTGAATGAGCCTTTTACACCTTTTAGTTGTCCTCA
>NW_007391632.1:0-1259 GCF_000475195.1 Diaphorina citri | reverse complement strand
TTTCCTACGTTTAATATTTCTCTCTCGCTTTTAGTTTTCAGTTTTCATTTCTTCGAGACAAGACTCAGGGACGATATTGATAGGTCGTCGCGACAAATTTCAAGATCAGAGCTCATTTGTGTGAGAAAATGTGAAAAAAATCCCCCCAAAACCAGTCATAGGTCGTCGCGACAAATTTCAAGATCAGAGCTCATTTGTGTGAGAAAATGTGAAAAAAATCCCCCCAAAACCAGTTTTTTTGGTTAGATTAAGTGTAGATGTCCAGCAAAATAAGGAGTTTTCACAATTTGAGCAGTGGCAAGTGTTATTAAAGGGTTAGATTAAACACAAAAAAGAACTTTCACAATTTGGGCAGTGATCAGTGTTAATATAGGGTTAGGTTAAACGCAAAAGACGAGTACAAAAATAATAGCAATAGCGTTCATGTAAATAGTTTGTTCCTATATATAGGCCTATACTCCTATAGCATACAGCATACTATATATGTAGGTACAGTTATTTTTGGTCACCCTGTTCGTTATACACTTATTTATTTACTTTTTACTCTCAGGTCTATAGGTTCAATCTCAGGTACCGCGGACGCAACTCGGATTACCTTTTTTTGGGTTGGGACGCAAATCGGATGATTTGTTTTTTTCGGACGCAACTGGTGTTCCTCCACAATGGGTAGATAGATACCTACGATAGGTCATGCATGTTAAATCTCTCTCTTCAATGTTGATTGCTCAGGGATCTCATATCAAAACTCCCATCATGGCTGAACATGAGTTTGAATTCTCGCACAATTCTGTCATCTTCTCCCTCAAGAATCAAGTGGGAGGTTTAGCACGCGCCTTGCAAGTGTTTCAAGATCTGGGAGTCAATGTGTTACATATTGAATCCAGACCTAGTGGACGAAAGGTAACAAGATACCAGAGTTATAAAGTAATGATTACTTGATGGAATTAATTCCTAGTTCTAATTACTAGCTCATGTAGTTGTAATCAGTTTGGGCAATTACAAATTACTGCGTACTAAAATGTAGTGCCGATTACCCGTTACTTTTCACGAAGTAATTAAGGAGCGCGGCAGCGCTCCGCCCCGCCATTGTACTTATTTGATAGGACCAACTACTAATTCCTAAGAAAGTAATTATTGAAGTCGCAATACCGATTACATTTGATGTAATGGGTAGTTAATTACAGTCTAATTGGGATTCCATTATTATTATTATTATTATTATTATTATTATTATTATTATTATTATTATTATTATTATT
>NW_007391631.1:0-1259 GCF_000475195.1 Diaphorina citri | reverse complement strand
ATGGTTGCTTCCATTTTGTAGGGAATTTAATTTTGAACAAAATCGATCGGAATACTTTTTTCGCTAGAACCAACGGTTGCTTGTTTTTTCTTCTTATTGGATCTTTAGTTGATAGAGAAGCTCTGGAAGATCAGGCACTATAGTACACTTCGACCTTCGACAGCGATAAGTAATGTAAATGCAGTTTCTTTGTGTTATTATGTCACAACTTTGGTGCTCACTGCAGCATCGTAGGATTATCCAATGTTTGCCTACCATGCTGGCACCGGTCGCATTGTAGGATTTTCCCAATATCTCAATAATCCTAAAATCCAATGTTTACCTACCATGCTGGCACCGGTCGCTATGCGCATTTATATGTCATATAGCTACTCATTTTCCTCACGAGGCTGAGTGGGCCCCGCAACAGCCAGTCACGGAATCAATTATTTGCATGATACAAACTTGACCCCGCCGGGAATCGAACCCGGGTCTCCCGCGTGCAAGGCGAGCGCAGTGACCACTACGCCATGGGAGCTGACTACAGCGATAAGTAAAGGTGTAAGTAATTGTTCTAAAATAATTTGAACCAAGTCCAAGAGGACCTATGAGTCTTGAGAGAGAAAAAAATGACCTGAGCAAAGTTCACGAAAATGCTGTGGATTCTTATTAAACTCTACAGGATTTTAGGGGAAAAATCCTCATGTTTTCCTGAAAGGGAGTTGAGAGGCGATTTTGTTCCAGAAGCGCCGATGCATGGAAATTCATAGTCTAAAATTCTAAATTGCACTCAATATTTGTCTCATGTAAAAAGCCCATATTATGACTCTCTTTCTAGGCAAAATCCAAAAGACTAACATAAAAACTAGGTCGATAGGTAGTAATAATGAGTACATGGTACATAATATCACGGTAAATCTGGGAGAGAAAAAAAAATAATAGTAGTAATAATGAGTACATGGTACATAATATCACGGTAAATCTGGGAGAGAAAAAAAATAAGAAACTTTTTTTTAAGCTTTCAAAGTTTCTCGTATAGGTACCTACAAAGTACATAGTAGTTAGGTACTCGTAACTGTAGGTACTTTAGCTGTCTATAGCTATAGCATTTCTAGCATACCTACCTACAGAGAGTAGGTATAATGGATACCAGAAAGCTCTTATTCTGCATACCTACCTATGCATGCAAACAAAACGTGAAACTTTGATTTTTAGTCCGTCCTTCCTTTATTATTACAATAGTAATAAAAAGGTATAAGGGACGGACTATTGTATTCGCT
>NW_007391630.1:0-1259 GCF_000475195.1 Diaphorina citri | reverse complement strand
CTACTAGAAGCAAGAAGAAACCTGGCCTGAGGATTCTGGTTGAATCTTGGCCAGATTTTATTGATCCCGACAGTATATATGTTTTATTGTTGTGTTGAAGTTGAAAATAATAATAATAATAATAATTGTTTTTTTATGCAGGTATATGTTCTAAACAAATTATGTCTATGGAACAATAAATAAACTATCCAAAATGTAGGAATATCTAAATAGAGAAGGATAGAGATAGAAAAGCTCAAGATAAAGAGAGAAATAGATAAGATAGACAGAGAGAGGTATAAGAGGGCAAAACAGAGATGGCAGCATGCAGCAGGACAGAGAGGAAGAGAGAGAGAGAGAGAGAGAGAGAGAGAGAGAAATAGATAAGATAGACAGAGAGAGGTATAAGAGGGCAAAACAGAGATGGCAGCATGCCTCAGCAGGACAGGGAGGAAGAGAGAGAGAAAGAAAGAGAGAAAAGCTCAAGATAAAGAGAGAAATAGATAAGATAGACAGAGAGAGGTATAAGAGGGCAAAACAGAGATGGCAGCATGCAGCAGGACAGGGAGGAAGAGAGAGAGAGAGAAAGAAAGAGAGAGAGGGAGAGAGAGAGAGAGAGAGAGAGAGAGAGAGGAGGCAAGTGTCATTGTCACAACATGGAAAGTAAACCGTAAAGTACCCTCTTAAGTACATGAGGGAGTGAGAGAGAGATATAAAGACATAAGAGGACAAAACAGAGATTGTGGGACAGAGAGAGAGAGAGAGAGAGAGAGAGAGAGAGAGAGAGAGAGAGACCGGAACAAAACATAATGATTTTTTTCGAGAGGTCATTGAAAAATGTGGATGTGGCTCACAACACTACAACAGAATACTCAAGTATACAAGATACATAATAGGTATACAAACCTACAAAATAATATGTATACAAGATAGATTGAATTTTGTAAAAGTATCAACGAAAGTACATATAGGTACAAGGGGATAAAAAAACCTTTACTACATAGAAATTTGATGTGAGTATATTGGTAACTATCTAATATACCTTAAATACATACGTACCCCATTTACTTGCTTTCCATGTCCGTAAGAAAACTTTCAAGGTGTTGGAAGGATTGGAATGTAGATAAATAATTCAGACAATCGTCTGCTTCTTTCATGATCATGAAAAACCTACCTCTCCACATACCTAATAGTATTTATAACAGTGGCGTAGCGTGGTCTAAAGTCAAGTGTAAGGCGTGTAGGGCACTGATTTCCATCACCATGCACATTACTACATA
>NW_007391629.1:0-1259 GCF_000475195.1 Diaphorina citri | reverse complement strand
TAACACTTTATTAGGATTTTACAATATTTACAAACAGGTACACAAAACAAAATAACAAAATGATAAGAAATTAACAAAAGAAATCGAAATTGAATAAAGAAAGAAAAAAAATATTGAAAAATCCTAACCTAGGGCGGGATTAATGCCTAGGGCATTCTCTTCCATCCAACCCCAATAAGACCTTCGTTGTTATAGTTATATAGTTACCTCTATCAATCCTCTAAAAAAAAGTATATTCCATTCTATTCTTCTTCTTTATCAAGTCCGATAACAATGTTAACATGGTGATCGAAGAAAAAGGAGGAGGAGAAGAAAAATAAATAAATAAAAATAAACAGCTTACAAAAGCCATTTTTCAAGTCATCTCTTAGGCGATAAGCTTCAAAGAGACCTTTCGATTTTAACACCATTGCATAACGCATCCCTCCAATTCTCACACAGCATAAAATGCGTTGCATAGCATACCTTTCGTTTGTCTGGTAGCATAGTCGAAAGTTTGGTGTTCCGACTTGTTATCAATCTGACCTATATTCTACAAATAAACAAAAAAATCAAACGAACCCGTTGATCCGTACTGTACATACTGTAGGAACCCAATATTATCTGACGTTTCCGTTCGCAATGTGATAGTCTTTGTTTGTGTTATGCCGAAGCATGTCACAACTTTTGAGCGTTGTGGATGTCATAGGTAGATTCGTATAAGCTTAACCCATCCTTTATGGCTGTGTAGACCCTACACCTAAGCCTCGGATTGGGTTTTTTGTGTATGGGATGTCATAGGTTCTCGTAGTCAAGTTCTGTAATGCTAAAAAATATCGAGTAAAAAAATGTCCATTAGCTTGCCTTGTGAGCCCTAGAGTGTAGGTTAGAATACCGCCCGCGGCAAGCTTTATCCTATCCTGTAATGTAATCCCTTCTTTGATTTCGGGACAAAAACTACATAGGGTTACGATCCATGATTCTTTGAGGTGGGGGGGGGAGGCAAGAGTCGAAGGATGGGGTCCGGGCCCCCCTTATAAATAAGGCCCTGCCAATAAGGACCGCTGTACAGTGTAATGTGCCCGGCAAAGGTCAATTGGTTTAAATGTGTTGATTAAATCATCAATCCTTCTCGATAGGTCAAACCCAAAATAGATAGGTACCTAGGTTATATTAGAAAGATCTTCTTTGGTGGGGTAAAGGGAACAAAATTAAAATAAATACCCAATTAGAAAATGTTGTAAACTGATAATATGCATAATTGTATAAAAAATTCACAT
>NW_007391628.1:0-1259 GCF_000475195.1 Diaphorina citri | reverse complement strand
AAATGTTTGAAGTTCCTTCTTTATCGAGAAAATATCTCGTCATTTTTTTAAGGCAATTGAAAATCCATTTTCAACATCAATTATATTCTTTTGGTGTGATAATTATTGTCCGGTTTCCCATTTCTTATGATTACCTATGTTATAATGATAAATCTTGCATTATCATAACACAACACTGACCTTTGCCATGACTAGATTATTATTAATAAAAACTGGTAGGTAGTAATAATAATAATAATACTTTTTTCCAGTCGTGAAGTTTCATATTTCAGAAAAGTTAAAGCAGATGAGCTTTCCAGTTTCCAGTGTCGTAAAAAGTTCGTCATCGTTAGTGTTGATGTAAGATTTTAATTATGAAAAACTAGCACAGGGAATGAAGTTGTGTAAATGCTGAGAGTTTGAACTTTTTATTATGAACTTGATAGTTAACACGTTCGACACCCCAATGGCAAGAAATCAGTGCTGGAGAAAAGAGGGGGGATTTTTTTTTTCTAAAGATAAAACAAGATCTGATTTAAAAGTAGGTGTATTTTACTTTCAGAAACGGAAATGCTTTCCTTCCCTGAAGATGGTGGATTCCCAATGGTTTATAATACCTCGTCAAAAGAGGGGAAATCGTCTTCGTTCCCGAAAGGGAAGTACCTACGACTAAAGTTTAAAAAGGACTCACAAAAAGGGGCGAATGTAAATTCCCCTGATTTCATGTAAATTCCCCCGGTTTCAAAAACCAAACTAATAGGTAATTAAACGTAATTAAACATGAAATGTCCAAATCATTGTTTATCACACATTTTCCTCTTTCTATCTTCAAGTATCGGGGGAATTTATATAGTACACATTTCGGGGGAGTTTACCATTTGAGACTCAGGTAGTCGATTTCATTTTCGGGGGAATTTACATCCGGAAATGAGGACCCTTGAAAAAATCGGGGGAATTTACATACAGCCACAAAAAGCTAGTTTGGATAATTTGTTTTTCCACCAAGAAACATGTAATATACCTAGAGGTAGATGAGATTCATCTGACGGATGTTTCCATATTAGTCGGGCTCGATCGGGCAAAAGTGGTTAGCAAAATTCTTGGCTTTTGATTTTCAACACGAAATGTTTGTTTCGGGGATCGCATTATTTTTGAGCAAATGATGGATTCTCGCCGTTCAAACACAAAACGGTCTTATTTTCATATCAGTCATGTGCAATATTGTGATAGGCTCTTTAAGTATCTACTGTGAGTGCTCATAAATTGTATTAAAGCCTCTG
>NW_007391627.1:0-1259 GCF_000475195.1 Diaphorina citri | reverse complement strand
TTACATAACTAACTTAACTTCTTTCTTTTCCCAGGTCTGAACAGTTGGAAACTAGAATACAACGCATCCCAAGTGGACCAGGCGGAAATGAAGAAGGAGATAGATGAGTATATGACTGCTTGGGACGAGAAGAAGGCAAGAGAGGACGAGGAGGAGAAGAACAAGCCTGGAGAAGAAGGATGGGAGGTGGTCACTCGCAAGTAAGTGGAGAGAATGAGGAACGTACTAAAAAAAAAAAAAAAATAAATAAATAAATAAAATAAAAATGTTGATACAGGGGAGTTTCAAACCCGTAACTTTTCAACTGTAAGTTGGATAGTGTTGAAAGTTATACCATTCGATTTGGCGTGAAAAGTCACACGAATTAGAATATTACATAGCCTAACCTATACATCAAATTAAAGGTCTTTTAACCAGGATCACGAAAATGGTGGTGGTGCAAGGTTTGAGACACCCCTATAAGAAACTAGAGGTAAATGTAGGCTTGTATCTTGTATACAAAATTTCAGGATTCTAAATTCATCGGTTCAAAAATTAAGGTGGGGGGGGGGACTTTATGAATGCACTGTATGTGCAATAGTCCTAAATTAAAATGGACGCGGCACACAAGGGATGAGGAAGAGACCGCCTTAACATAATAATAATAATAAAAATGCACTGTATGTACTTAAAACTTGATCTCTTACCGTTTACGAAATAAGGGCTATGTAAGTACGTAACATTGACTTTGGGACAAAGGGACTCTTTAGTCCTATCCGAGATGTTATTAAGCACTATTCACCAAAATTAATACCTACATTACGCGAAATTTTATTTTATCTTCACTCGAAAGAAAATTTCTTACCTGTAAAATGATTGGTAAGCGCTGGGGTGAATATCATTTGATTGAAGCCGCAATGAATATTATCCTCTTATGGTTTGAGCTTGGAATTTTCTATACTTCCTTTCTGACGGTTTATTTCATTTCATTTTCCTTTATTTCCTTGTCGCTGCACGTATTTGTTCACTTTCAGTTTTCTTGAACCTTTTAATTGGATTATTAAGCTGAAAAGTTAAAGTTAGGGTAATTCAAGTCAATTTTTAATCCTTTATTAGTAGGCACAGAAAAATAATTCACAATAGGTACAGGTACATAGATTAGGTACGGTTTATAAAAGTAATTTCGTTTCTTACTTGTTTTCAATTAACAAAATAGTTGATCTCAATATTTATTTATTTAATAAAAGTTGATGGGTTTCTCGTTATTCTCTCCTATATCA
>NW_007391626.1:0-1259 GCF_000475195.1 Diaphorina citri | reverse complement strand
TCTTCAGCTGTTTGCGGCCAGAAGGCGAGGGACGGCTTTATCCGTGTTGGTCAGAAAGCTCGTCTCGATATACCTACTACTTTTTTTTAAGATGAGTGTTCCACCGCCGTTTTTATTTCGTAGCAATGAAACAACTGCTACATTAGACGCATGTGGTCTGTGTCGTAATAGCATGCCCATCCCGTAGTATGCCTCTCATGCGGAACTTGGCTACCGCCGCTTTTCTTGGAAGCTCGGGGATTATATTAGGTGTTGTTAATATATCCTTCCATTTTGAGTTTTTAGCTTCTTCTTGTATCCATTTAAAATACAATATAATAAGTACTTACTTATACACCACAGTATGGTTCCACTGTGGGGAGGTGCTTCGCTTGATAATACCAGTCTTATGTTTGGACGCCCTGCCCTTATCCGGCAATAAGTACGCTTTGCAGAAGGCATCCACCGTGTTACTTTTCACCGGACAGAGGCTCTTAGCCTCCTTAATAAGGACATGGAGGCTACCCTTGGCGGCCGAAGAGGACTTCTTGGCGGAACTAAGGCTGGAATCTTCAGGGGGAACGAACTTGAGGCCGATAATGAGTTCGCCTGCAGGGAGAAAAGGTGAAATAAATCAAGAAGGTCGTGTTTTTTAAGGGAGTTATTTACAGAGGGAAGCTATAACAACCAGAGTCCTTGTTTAGGTCTTGTTTTTTAAGGGAGTTATTTACAGAGGGAAGCTATAACAACCAGAGTCCTTATTTAGGTCGTGTTTTTAAGGGAGTTATTTACAGAGGGAAGCTATAACAACCAGAGTCCTTGTTTAGGTCTTGTTTTTTAAGGGAGTTATTTACAGAGGGAAGCTATAACAACCAGAGTCCTTATTTAGGTCGTGTTTTTAAGGGAGTTATTTACAGAGGGAAGCTATAACAACCAGAGTCCTTGTTTAGGTCGTTTTTTAAGGGAGTTATTTACAGAGGGAAGCTATAACAACCAGAGTCCTTATTTAGGTCGTGTTTTTAAGGGAGTTATTTACAGAGGGAAGCTATAACAACCAGAGTCCTTGTTTAGGTCTTGTTTTTTAAGGGAGTTATTTACAGAGGGAAGCTATAACAACCAGAGTCCTTGTTTAGGTCGTGTTTTTCAAGGGAGTTATTTACAGAGGGAAGCTATAACAACCAGAGTCCTTGTTTAGGTCGTGCTTTCATACCGTGGATTGTCTCAGGATTGAGTTCAATCCAAGGTTCAGCCAGCCTACTTAGCTTGGTTGGTAGCGCGTC
>NW_007391625.1:0-1259 GCF_000475195.1 Diaphorina citri | reverse complement strand
GAAACCTTTACATTCTGACCAGACCAAATCGAAGAGATTAACACGTTGACTTCCCTCTCCATTCGCTCTCGTTGGGTCTAATTGATTTCTTCGAAGTTCTGTGTGTGCCTCAGGTTTTCAGTAACTCCCATGGATTAGGAGGTGAATATTAGGTACATCATTCTAGGCTTTACATTCTAGATTCTAGAACGAAGCCTCAATGGCAGAGTTTCGGTTTCCGTTTTGAGCTTGAATTTCAGGGTACAAAATTGTGAAGAGGCTCTGCACTTTACCTCATGATTGAATTTTGGTATTACCTCAAAGTCATAATTATCACTTTGTATATCCACAATATTAGAAGCTATTTGAGGGAGCTAACACAACACAATTATTGAAGTTATAGTCTTGAAGTCATAATAAACCCATAAAAAAACTCACTTCATTTCCAGATTTTTCTCATGGGGCTATAAGTACATAGCTATACGAAAGTTGAATTTTACTCTTTAGGACCGTGTCTCTTAAGGTGGCATTGAACGTAAAGTACATTTTAAGGAATACCTACTCTGGCAGTGTTGGTTTTGCTTTCTATTCTAGTCATAAAACTCCTCTTCAATTCTCTTGTCCTGTGATTCCTCAAGAGTGTGACTGCACCGTAAATCGAAGGACCATTCCAGGGGACTCCTTAAAATGTACTTTGTAGTTCTTGGTTCTTCGGGTCGATTGCCAAAAATGAGATGAAAAAAGCCTTCCCTAGAATTAGACAGCAGTACACTAAAATTACAAATTTCGGCAAACGAAAAAAAAATGAACATTTTTGCACGAAGCGATTTATGCTGTCTTTTTTTTCCAAAATAGCTATAAAGCTCAGATTGTTCTAAACTTTATATTGAAGATGATTGTCGTAAATCGCAATAATTAAAGTAAAAGAACTAAAATGTAATCTCATTGGGTTTTGAAGATACTCAAGTGGGCGAATGTAAATTCCCCCGATTTCAAAATTACTTCCTGTAGGGTCATATGACTCATATGTAAATTCTCCCGATTACGAAAACTCAAGTATTTATTCTAAAATCGAGGAACCGAAGATGTTGTTTGTCAAAAAGCAGCTTGGTTTGGGCAGCCAAAAATAGATTTTCAAAAATAAAGAAGGGGGACAGGTTTTTTGGTTATACCTACCCTACAGAAGAATATTGAAGGTTTTGAAATAACAATTCTCAGTACAGGCAGGGTATGATTCATTCTTACGACCCCTTGACCTTTGATCAGAGAAATCTGAATTA
>NW_007391624.1:0-1260 GCF_000475195.1 Diaphorina citri | reverse complement strand
GGATATTCAGGTACATAATTATGTCGTTGTACCCTACTTCCTGAGACGGACTTGACCATATAGTCCCATTCAGGTACCTACCCTCAAAAGAGCCAGTGTTATTGTCTGTGGCTTGACAGGGCTGGTTTTGTCTCAGTTTTACGTCCTCCAGCGAGACTATTCTTCCATGTAAATAACTCCTGTTAGTTCCTCTTCGGAATCAGAAGAAGCGGCTTGTTGGACCTCTTTTTGTTTTTTCTTGGTGCAGATTGACCTTCGAGAGTTCTTCTTATTCTTTCTTTCATCTTTCAAAACCAATTCAGCTTTCTCAGGGGTATCTGTGAGAATCATACTCTTACCACTTCTTCTTCTCTTCTTTGTTGCTGATGCTAGATTTATCTTAGGTAGGCCTCTGTGCTCCTCAGGACTTATAAACTTCTTTTTACAATCAGCATATCCACTTGTTGAGGGCTCAGTAGAGAGTAGGGATTTCTTATCTGTGAGAGGTGTCTTAGGCAATTCAGGAATTGTATTTTCAATGTCAGAAATTTCCTTAGGGTACCTGATTTCGTCATCCTTGGTGGTGTGTTCGATTGGACCTACAGATCCAAGGCCATCCTGTCCTAGAGGAAACTCTTGGGGGTGTCTCATTCCATCATTCCTGGTTAGAGGTTCATTGGATGTGTCATTACTTAGGGAAGTAGCACTGGGAAGTAGATCTCCATCATTCCTAGTTAGAGGCTCGTTGGATGGGTTTTCAACAATGAGTGTAGGAGATTCTTCAGGTAATGGCCTTTCGGTCACCAAACTTGGCATATAGTCTGAATCTTGGAATATGTCTTCATCCATAGGATAAATCCCAGTCGTTCTGAACGCACTCATGATGGTTACTGGTGTCAACGCTTTGGGAAAAGCTTCCCCTACAAAACTTGCAACTTCATAGATAGACACATTTTTTGCTGGATTGCGCATCATCCAAGATTTCATGGCACTAGTATAATATTTTTGAAATGGTGAATAAACTCCAACATCTAATGGTTGCATCTTGTGAGTAGAATGTGGGGGGAGAGTTAAGATGTGCACACCACTGGCTTTTGCTAATTCATACACTTGAATGTTTATGTGGGATTCATGATTGTCATAAATGAGAAGACTTGGATTATCTGGGGTGCTGTAGGAATACTTGATAAAATGTCTGAGAGTTTCCACAAAGAGCTCGGAATTCATCCACCCAGTTGCATTTGCAAGACCAAGCGTATTAGCTGGGGCACCTCTTATCAT
>NW_007391623.1:0-1202 GCF_000475195.1 Diaphorina citri | reverse complement strand
GGGGGGGGGCTAGATATCATTTTGATAATTATTCAACCCCTGGGTGGAGGAAGCCATTTTAATTTTTCTTTATTATATACTTACTTCTCCTTTCTCATCCTTCTTCTTTTTTCCCTCCTCCTCCTTCTTCTTCTTCTCCTTCTTATTCCTCCCACTTCTTCCTTCTTAATTTAATTTATTTTAAAGTTCATTCGTTGCCAGCATCTCAATTAGTTTTGCAAGAGGACATCAGCTTATCTTGGTCTTATCGTATTTCTTGTGTTGTTTCTTTTTATCGTTTTCCGTTCCACTTTGTTTCCCTATTCTTCATTTCCTTATCGCTAACCATAAATCCTTTAGGTATACACCTAGTTTATGTTTATCGTATTATCATTTCTCATAAATTTAATAACTTTACTGCTTACTAAAAAGGCATTAGATATAAGGTCCGTTCTCGGAGCAGCAAAAGCTTTCTCCTATCCTGCTCTCCTTCTCTCTTCGACATCTAGACGATAAGGCCTCAATACAGTTGCCTTCATAAAATCTCCTTTTAAAAGACTAAGAAGAAAGAAAAGAAGAAGAAGAGGAAGAAGAAGAGGAAGAGGAAGAGGAAGAAGAAGAAGAAGAAGAAGAAGAAGAAGAAGAAGAAGAAGACGAAGGGGAAGAAGAAGAAGAAGAAGAAAAAATAAAAAAAACACTTCCGACTGAGTGGATGAGTGAATAGGATAGAAATAAACAGCTAAATAATCTATGGAATGAATGATAATATAGGTAGTTGACAGTTTGAAGAAATGAAGAGAGAAATAGAAAAGTAGGAAAGGGAAACGAGAATGGAGCAGTTGCAAATGGGTAAAAATTATAAATAAATGGTCGATTCCTATGTAAAAAGTTGGGATGAAATGATGAATCCAAATCTGAGGTCAAAACTCCGGAAAAATAACTGTAAAAGGTCGAAAATTCAATTTTTGTTTTCCGTTCTAACGAAAGAGTTCAAATATGTGTGACGTCAGACTTTACGCAGTTGTTTTTTTTTTTTGTTCGGTAGGTTAGGTAGCGCCACTATGCAAGCGCGCTAGCGGAGGAGCAGAAAGAACTGCGCAGAAACGTATGCGCACAAACACGTTGCCTGTGAGGGAGCTTTGCTCGGACATTTGATGTGACGTCATCGCCTACGGGAGCGTATGCCGTGACGTCAAAGTTCACGATTTACCGGCATTTTTTAA
>NW_007391622.1:0-1260 GCF_000475195.1 Diaphorina citri | reverse complement strand
ATTCTTGGTTTATTCCTCGCATTATTTAGACTTGAAAGCACTGTTCAGAAAACACTCATAAAGAGTGTGAAGTTCTTAATGGGCTCTCATAATATTTTTTGCGAACATTATGTTTATGTAGGATGTTAGACGTACGTCTTAATTAACTATATCATTAGGTCTCAATTTATATCCATCATAAACAATAAGTGTGAAATGTATGTGGGCATGCAGCGACAATTAATGGAAGCTTTAATAACCTAGCTACCTAGTCATTAAAACTATGATATTGTCTCAAAAATATTGTCAAATTCAAATATTTAACTAGGAAAGACATACGGGTTGGTTGCTTTCAAAAGTAAAATTGCCCCATGGACCTGAGCTCCCGTTTAGCAGCGCGCCTGAGGTAAAAGTATTGGGGATTACGGCAACCCAACTCGCATTGTGCAATATGCAAAGCTTTGGATTTTTTTCATTTATTTTTAATTCACTCTCCAGTGGTTCTTAATTTTAATTCGCTGACGGGAAGGATGAGGACCACCTACAAAAGAAAACCCCTCAGAAGGCTTGTGTCTTTATTAGTTAATTAAATTAATAAGCAGGTAACCAGCTACATTTTTCATTTTAGCCTTTACGCATCGTCAAATTGGCCATGACTTCAAGCACATAAGAGGTATCTAATCTTATCTAATGTCTGCATTTTCACAATGAGGACTTATCCACAGCAGAAATACATACATACCTATCTATTATCTACTTTTCCAACACCTGTAGCAGTTTTACAACAAAACAAAGTATCAATTTTCATTATCCTCACATACAAAATGTCTTTTCAGCATGTTTGAAGGATTTAGATGTGTTGTGACAAGATGATTTAAAGTGAAATATTCTTGGTTTATTCCTCGCATTATTTAGACTTGAAAGCACTGTTCAGAAAACACTCATAAAGAGTGTGAAGTTCTTAGTGGGCTCTCATAATATTTTTTGCGAACATTATTAGGTACATTTAGTTTTGTCATTTCTACAGATATAACTATGCATATGATATGACTTGTGGCTGGTAACATAATATTGATTTTTGTGGCGCCAAACTTTTGAGAGTCCATCTTGGTGAATTTTTCACTTGACCATACTGCTTCATTAAACCTAGCCGTAAAACGCAACCCCTCTTTAGCACCGTTAAAGCTCCGTCCGTGAGAAGTGTTTAATGTTAGACAGGACATATGTAGCCTTCTAAAAACATTGAACGTTTGCCTATGTTCTTAAAAAGTGTCTTACGTT
>NW_007391621.1:0-1260 GCF_000475195.1 Diaphorina citri | reverse complement strand
AAAAAAAAAAAAAAAAAAAAAAAAAAACTCGTTTAAAAATATCAACAAAGAGTCGAGATCTTCCAGGAAATATTATAATTAGGAGAGAGAGAGGGGAGACACTTCTGGTTCCCCCACTCCTAAATGATGGCCTGAAGGAGGTAGGAGAAGTTTTAGGAGGGGAAGAGGGAGGGGAAGGTACAATAATAAAAGGGCTTCAGAATTTATTTCAGGCGGTATTTTTTTTTCCTGAGGACTTTTATACATCAATTAAAAAATTTAATTGAAAGAGATCATTTAATTCAGTTCCTCTTCATATATCCCTCTTTTTCTTCTTCTTCTTCTTCTTCTTCTTCTTCTTCTTCTTCTTCTTCTTCTTCTTCTTCTTCTTCTTCTTCTCCTCCTCCTCCTCCTCCGTTTGTAGAAGGAGAAGAACCCCTAGAAGTTCCTGTAAGCTTAGGGGATGAGCTATAACCTTTGTAATTATTATTGTTTTGTAAATAAATATTCCATTCAAATTCAAATTTTTCTGTTTCTTTTTCTTCTTCTTCTTTTTCCTCTTCTTCTTTGCCTCCTTATTTCTCTTTATCTCTTCTTCTTCTTCTTCTTCTTCTTCTTCTTCTTCTTCTTCTTCTTCTTCTTCTTCTTCTTCTTCTTCCTCCTCCTTTTGTAGAAGGAGAAGAACCCCTAGAAGTTCCTGTAAGCTTAGGGGATGAGCTAACCTTTGTAATTATTATTGTTTTGTAAATAAATTTTCCATTCAAATTCAAATTCTTCTTCTTCTTTTTCTTCTTCTTCTTCTTTTTCCTCTCCTTCTTTCCCTCCTTATTTCTCTTTCTCTCCTCCTCCTCCTCCTCCTCCTCCTCCTCCTCCTAAAGCTGATTATTTCCCCCCTTTTTCTTTTCTTCATTGATTTCATATAATATAAATTTCGTGGCACGGTTGGAATTTGATCCGGCACTCTTTCGCTTACAAGGAATACTCCCAGGCAAACTTCTATGCTGCCCGGGTCAAATGTAGAATCCTTGTTTCCTCTCATTTGAATCACTCTGTATAATCGAAAAATACATTTTATTTACAATATCTACAGAAAACATTATTTACCTTTGTGTCATTACATTTTCTTTTTCTTCCTCCTCTCCCTCCTTCCCAATTCATTCTGTCTCCTATTTTTTTCTTCTTCTTTTTTTTTGTCCTATCTTCCTTTTTCTCTTTATTTAAATTATAGAGTCCCTGAAATCTGAATTCATTTGAGTTTTATCCGAACGTATAGAATGCCTC
>NW_007391620.1:0-1182 GCF_000475195.1 Diaphorina citri | reverse complement strand
GAGAGAGAGAGAGAGAGAGAGAGAGAGAGAGAGAGAGAGAGAGAGAGAGAGAGAGAGAGAGAGAGATAGAGAGATAGATAGATAGATAGATAGAGATGAAAGGAAGGAAAAAGAGAAAATGATGTAGGAGGGGAGGTAGAAGAGAGAAAGGGAGAAAAGAGAGAAAAAGGGAGGGGGTGAGAAAGAAGGGAGGGAGAGAGAGGAGGTAATGAAGAAATTCTCTCTTTCTTTTCGCAAGAATTTGTAGTTTTTTTTTCGGATTTTTTGGATAAATGCCATAATGACTTCTACTCTTTCTTATAAAATGTTTCCAAAGAGAGAGAAAAACTTTAAAGTAGTTTTTATTTCTATCTTCCTCCTCCTCCTCTCATTTCCTTTCGTCTCCTCCTCTTCCTCCTTCTTCTTTTTGGCTCCCTAATGACTAATTCTGAACAAAAAGAAATTACATCATGTCCTCAATAAAAGGGGAAAAAGAAAAGAAGACGAAAAAAAGAGAGAAAGAATTGTTTCTTATTTTTCCATTTCCTTGTCTTCTGAGATTTCTTTTCTTCCTCCTTTCTCTCCTTCTCCTCTTCTTTTTCCTTCACTCTTCTTCTCTTCCTTTCTTTTTTCTGTTTCTTCTTTCTTTTTTCCCTTGCTTCTTTTCCTCTTCCTTCTCGCACTCTTTTTCCAAATTTCTGTCCATCCTCTTCCTTTTTAGTCCGTCCTTCCTTTATTATTACAATAGTAATAAAGACATTCCTCATGTATATGACAAGAACAATATATGGTGCTGTGAATTCCCGAAGTTGTTTGAACCGTGATGGACCAGATAAGAACGAATCCGCCCGGCGCGCGGCGTGGCGTGGAGAGGTAAAGAGCCCCTTGGGGGATTCTCGAAAGTGAATACTCCATACTTATCCAAACCTGGTCGACCTATATATCAAATTAAAGGTCTTTTTTACCAGGAACACGAAAATGGTGGTGCAAATTTGTCCAGAAAACCAAAAAGCTAAAAAACAAAAAACTGGTTTTTGGGGGGGATTTTTCACATTTTCTCACACAAATGAGCTCTGATCTCGAAATTTGTCGCGACGACCTATGAACTCAAAGCGAGAAAGTTTTTTCATTTAAGACCGGTTTTAGCGTCACCTATGTTAAGCTACGCCGAGCAAGGTCAATAAATGGATGGGTGACTTAAAC
>NW_007391619.1:0-1260 GCF_000475195.1 Diaphorina citri | reverse complement strand
TTCAGTATTCCTCCAGCTTCAACTGTCTAGATCTCATTTGTTTCTTGAGCTGCATCCTAAAAAGCTCCACACTCAACTTCTTGAGATCTTTAGGTAATTTATTGTAACTATGATTATAAATCTGTAGGCAATTGAGTTTGCACTTTTTTTTTTTATTAATACTGTCAACAAATAAATTATTTCTATTCCTTGTTAGATATTTATGCTTGTCCTTATTTTGAACTCTTCACGGGACTGCAGGCGGTGGGTTCACAGGGTTTCAATAGGTAATAATATGATGGTTTTTTATAATTTAGGTATGAGTATACATATGACTAGATGATATTCATGAAGAGCTGACTTTTCCGATCCATCCTACTGCTAATTTCTACCTGATTAGAACTTGTCATGTCTAAATATAATTTACTGATCTAGTGAAATGTACTTCTAAATCGGTAATCCACTTCGGACTCAAGTGGGACCTACTGCTGAATGAATAGCTCTACTTCTAGAATTTATGATCCAGTAAAAAGAACGTCTAAATCGGTAATATTTCCACAGCTGACTTAACAGTACTATGAATGGTATGAACTACTAGAACTCCTGCCATAGCTAACTTGATTTACAGATGATGCTGTAAACAACCTAACTGCCAAATCGGTAATATTTCCACAAATGACTCAAGTAAGGTCTGCTACTTACTGAATAGCTTTTAGAATCTAGAATTTCTGCTGATCCAGTGAAAAAGAACGTCTAAATCGGTAACATTTCCAATGCTGACTTTATAGTACTATGAACTTTCTGTCACAGCTAACTTGATTTACTGCTGATCCAGTAAAAAGAACGTCTAAATCGGTAATATTTCCAATGCTGACTTAATAGTACTATGAACAGTAGCTGAATAGAATTTCTGTCACAGCTAACTTGATTTACTGCTGGCCACTGTTGGCTCAAGTAGGTAGGACCTACTGCTGACTTAATAGTACTACTTCTAGAATTCCTGCTGATTCAGTAAAAACAACGTCTAAATCGGTAATATAGTACTAGGAACTACTAGCTGAATAGATTTCCTGTCACACCTACCTTGATCTACTGCTGATTCAGTAAAAAGAACGTATAATCGGTAATATTTCCACAGCTGACTTAACAGTACTATAAACTACTAGACTTCCTGCCACAGCTAACTTGATTTAGTAAACAACTTGACTGTTATTACTGCTAAATCGGTAATATTTCCACAGCTGACTCAAGTAGGACCTACTGTTTAGCAATGAACCGCGT
>NW_007391618.1:0-1260 GCF_000475195.1 Diaphorina citri | reverse complement strand
GCTGAATATCTAAAGTGGGCTAAATAATAATTGACTCTAGAGTGGAAGGTAACCACTAGGCGAGGTTAACGCCGGAGGTGTTCTCTACCACCTAATCCTTAGAGCTCCATTATTATGTGGTAAAATTCTCAAATAAACGAGGATAAAATTCCATGCCTCAGCTGGGATCGAACTCACGCCCTCCTGTTTACCAGGCGAGTGTCTTGACCACTACGCCACCGAGGCACATATTCTTCTTCTTCTTCTTCTTTTACTCTAGCTTCTCCATTTCCGTCTATCATCCAAAGCCACTAAGGCACATATTAAGTAGATATTAATTGGAAATCTCTTCGGACTAACTTACGGTAATTATGTCGTGTTTTAGGACTCGTGTTATTAGCTGAATATCTAAAGTGGGCTAAATAATAATTGACTCTAGAGTGGAAGGTAACCACTAGGCGAGGTTAACGCCGGAGGCGTTCTCTACCACCTAATCCTTTGAGCTCCATTATTATGTGGTAAAATTCTCGAATAAATGATGATAAAATTCCATGCCTCAGCTGGGATCGAACTCACGCCATCTTGTTTATCAGGCGAGTGTCTTGACCACTACACCACCGAGGCACATATTCTTCTTCTTTTACTCTAGCTTCTCCATTTCCGTCTATCCAAAGCCACCAAGGCACATATTAAGTAGATATTAACTGGCAATCTCTTCGGACTAATTTCCGGTAATTATGTCGTGTTTCAGGACCCAAGAGTTCTGGAAGTTGGACTCGTGGGAAGATGATGCCAGGAGACGTAAGAGATTTGTACGAAATCCTCGTGGTACCTCGCATCCCAACGCTACCCTCGAGAAAGTTGCTCAAAAAGAAGTGCCTGAAGATGCCATAGCCCATGTGAGTTATGCTTTGCTTTTGTGTTTCTTTTAATAGGACTTTAACTTCTCTATACTTCTATAGAGATGTCTCAATACTTTATTTTACTCTTCTTCTTCGCCTTTTCCCGTGTACAGACGGGGTCGGCGTTTTCCGTCAGCCTCTCAATCAGCCCTAACTAGGGTGATTGCTTTGGGCTGACATTTGGTTTTGGCTACAAATTTTACGAGTGAATGCCCTTCGCACTCAACCTTTGCTATTTCTTTAGCTAGGGAACTTCAGGCTGGTATACTCTCTAGTTAAAGTCCCTCAGCCAGACTATAAGTTACCTACCGCAAAGTAAGTCCATGCTGTATATCTGTGTAAATGTTTCATTTGCAGGCAAATCAAGAGTTTCATGCGC
>NW_007391617.1:0-1260 GCF_000475195.1 Diaphorina citri | reverse complement strand
GTTTTTTTTTTTTTTTTTTTTTTTTTTTTTAGAGGTTTGATAGTTTAAAAAAAGAGGTACTGTAACTGCTACAGGGCAGACGGCAGACCTAACTAGGCTGGCAAGGATGGGTTTAATGAGCTTTGAGCTTCAGAAGAGGTGACAGCGCCTTAGTTCCGAAAGGAAAAAGGAAAATTACTCATTTATTAGCCCCTGATAATTGAATGGGTGAGTAGAACAACCAGGAAACCATCAGGAATGTTAAAAAGCAATTTTGCCAGCCTAGTTGGATGGGGGAGTAAAACACCCCGGATTTTTAAAAATATTTTTTTTTTTTTTTTTTTTTTTTTTTTTTTTTTTTTTTTTTGCTGAATAACAAGCAGTATTATTATTAGGTACTTATTATTATTATTTTCAAGAGGTTTGACAGAGGGAACTGTAACTGCTAAGGTCTTATCGTCCGGAAATCGAAGAGAGAAGGAAGACATACGATGGGAACTGTAACTGCTATGGTCTTATCGTCCCGAAATCGAAGAGAGAAGGAAGACAGGATAGGAGAAAGCCAGCCAGGTTTGACAGAGGGAACTGTAACTACTATAGTCTTATCGTCCCGAAATCGAAGAGAGAAGGAAGACAGGATAGGAGAAAGCCAGCCGTTTCGAGAACGAACATTATCCCATCAGGATAAAATCCGCCCCGGGCGGGAATCGAACCCGCGGCCTAGCGCTTACAAGGCAGATGCACTACCAACTAAGCTAACTAGGCTGAAGTAGAATTATTTTTGCACTATGATAAAATTGCTCTCCTGAAAAATCGATTTTTATCATTCTTGGTTGTTCTGCTCACCCATTCAATTATCCTTGGCCTTTAAATTGCCGGGGATTGGGGGCGGGGATGGCATATACGCCAGACCCCAGAGGTCACCTATCCCGATTGATCACTAAAGTTAAGCAACGTTGCGCGTGGTGGGTATCGGACACCCTGTATGAATTTCGAGGGAATTTTTAGCAGATTTCCTCGAAACGTTTTGAAAGCGATAAGAAGCGTTCATAACCCATCAGTTCTTCCTTATGAATGAATTTTTATTAAAAAAAAACAAAACACACACACACACTTTTACCTGCTTTTGTGCCAGTCAAGCGACTGCCTATCACTTTGATATCTGGGGCCAGCCTAATTGGCGTGTAGCGCGCTAGCGCGTCTGTCTTGTAAGCGCTAGGTCGCGGGATTCCGGCCCGGGCAGGATTTTATCGTAAACGGACAATGTTCGTTCTCGGAACG
>NW_007391616.1:0-1260 GCF_000475195.1 Diaphorina citri | reverse complement strand
GTACTTTTGCTTGATTGTGTAAATACATGTTTTTTCGGTCCGAATTTTCAATGTGTTGCAAATCCCTGAGTGTGGGGAGACTAATAGTAGATACTGCTCCGTAGTATCTACTATTAGTCTACTATTAGTATCTACTATTTTTTTTTAGCATTATACGATCTATTTATTTCTCTCGGACGATATCTCGAATTTGGTCAATTTTATCACCTCTGAAAAATCAACAAAGCTAAAAGGAACCGCGTGCGCGGGTTTTAATGGGTGCCTAAAAATTTATTACTTTCTGTTATTATGCTTTTATTGCTTTGCCTGCAATGGCTCCCCTTTGATTGTATCTTTGCTAAGAAGCTCAAAACTTTAGGCTGCCAAAAAAATCCACAAAGCCTACTCCTCATATTAACTGCACACGCAAAGTTTTATGATTCCTTCTTTTCCAGGTGTATTTAGTTTTCATGAATTGTAAAAAATAAACTTTTATAGGCTCTTTTTTTCTTCTTTTTCTAAATTGCTTTTAAAAAACAACGTAGAAGTAGAAAATTATAATGAGAATGGTTTGAATGTCTGTTTACTTTGTTTTGTATCCGACAGACATTTTGCTTTGGTTAAGTGTGGGTATGAGAATGGGTTGGTAGGAGGAAGTACATAGGTAAAGGATAGGTATATGTGTTGGTGGATGTTTCTGATTTCCCTTTTCCTATCTCCTCTGTACATCTCATTATTGCTAATGTTGTTTTGTTAACGCAATTTTCTTTTCGCTCTCCTATTATTTTTCTCTTATCTTTCTTGAAAATTTGAATTTTTTCCCCCAGAATGGCCTTGTTTGGAGCTTTTCCTCTTACGCGAGTTTTTATGCGGAATAAAACGGGATCCAGCAAGGAGAGATATTAAAAACCGTAAACCACGAAATTTGCTGCGCGTGCGTTTGTAGGTATGTGTGAACGAATTTTGCGTGAACAGTATAATGAGTAGTGGCGTACTGCCACGAACAATACTGGCGTAGTTTTTAGAAATACTTATATTATTATGTTCATACCGTGTTACCGTGCACGCATTTCAGTTTGCACAGGTAGCTTGCACATGCATATCGTAACAATACCACATTCCAAAATGGCGGGCCGTATGGTCTATGCCAGTCTATGGTATAACCTGACAATTGGCAAGCTCATAAATCACTACCCAGGCCATTTTGTCTCCCTCAGGACTTCCAGGCATAATTAAATCGGCTCTCCATTCCACACACGATACACTTTGCAGTAAAGGCAA
>NW_007391615.1:0-1260 GCF_000475195.1 Diaphorina citri | reverse complement strand
AATAAGGAAGAAAAAGATACAAAGAATAAGGAAGAAGAAGATACAAAGAATAAGGAAGAAGAAGATACAAAGAATAAGAAAGAAGAAGATACAAAGAATAAGGAAGAAGAAGATACAAAGAATAAGGAAGAAGAAGATACAAAGAATAAGGAAAACAATAAAAAAAAGTAAATAAATAAATAATAAAAAAAGTATGAAATGCATTTACATTGGCTTAGGACGGATCTTTCATGAATCCAAAACGGAAAATGAGGAGCTCAATAAAAGAAGGAACATTATTTGTACCGAGTTTTACTGGCGCCCTTCTTTGATGGAACAAAGCAAATGGGCTTCAAATTAAATTGATCTCAAGGGCAAGCTAGACCTAGACCCTTGACAAATGAAGTGTGCCCTCAAGGCATTTGTAATAGATGGAGCGCTAGGACATGAAATCCTACGTGGGAAGGTACAAATTTTTTGACCATGTGTTACTATTCACTCGTCCACTATTGTGCGCAGAATGAAGCTTATTTTCCCATGGAAATAAAATATTGTCATTTGGTTGAGAATAGTTATGAATGGGTCCCTTTAATCCATTAAAAGGTAAAGGAGTATGAAAGATGATTAGATTGAGATCATACAAAACATAGGAAATAAATACCTAGTATACAATATACAAACAAAAACAATTCCAAAGTTTGAAATAGGATGCTTGAAAAATATCCAAAAATGGCACAACTTAGTGTCAACAAGATATACTGCCTTTTAATTGAGGAGGGCGAACATTTAAAAAAATGTCTTCATATAAATAAAGTATAATCGTTCATCCAAATGAAGTCAGTGCCTTCTTATTGTTGCTTTCTTAGAACCACGCTCTGCTAACACTAAGCTTACCAGATTGGGGTAGAGTTGGTTACGATTGTCTAATGGTATTTCCACTTGTACAGACATGATAACTTTGACGAGAACTGAAATAACTGGACACTAGAAGTAAAAATCTATTCTACTCTCCTAAACAACAAAGGAGAGAAAAATAATGTTGAAGATAACTGTAAAAGATCAAGGATAACAAGGATTTCCTAGATATCACAAATACACAAATCAAAATGATTCACTTCTTCAAACATTCCAGTAAATCCAGTAATCCAGTTCAAGGAAAATTGAGAAAATTCTAAAATTCTTTTGTTTACATTTTCCGGATTTTCAAGATTTTTCCGTTTTCGCGTTTGCGGCCTCACCGGTGGAATATTGCATACCACCGGTGATTTATTCAACGCAACC
>NW_007391614.1:0-1260 GCF_000475195.1 Diaphorina citri | reverse complement strand
GAAAAAAATCATTTGAAAACTTTTAGGCGCGAAAAACGAAGTGGTAATCATTCTACCACTGCCTTATTAAGGGTTAAACAATGCGGACAACTTATTGCCTTACGTTCTCGTTCTCTTGATAATCATGTTTATTACTTTCATTTTCTTTTTCTATGCCTACAACTTTGTAAAATACTGACATAGACATAGATTTTCAACTTTTAACTTTTCCTTAAAAAAAAAAAGAAAACTTACCTATCTCATTTTTCCATCTCCTTAGTTTACGAGTGCTTTATATTTTGATGTAATTTCTACAAGGATGCAAAGTTTCTGTGGTCCTGATGCAGGATTCTTCTCCATAGGAGATTGCACTTTCGGTAAGTTGAATTTACTTTCTAGCTCGTCTCTTCTAGAACCTTTGCTTTTACGACTAAATTTAAGGTTCTGTAGAAAATAGGGAACTGGGTACTCATAAATATGATAGCCTTAAAAGGCTAAATTTAGAAGTTTGTAGAGAATAGGAAACTTTGGCTACGCATAACAATGATATTCATTTTGTGGAATATAACTGAACGCTAAACGAGATCAAGATAATGCATGCCTTTAGTATGCTACTTTTTAGGATGTGACGAGGAAAAGTCAATATTATTAGTGGATGTGTCAAAATCATCACACCTATGTATTGCACTCTTCAATTCTCTTCTAGTTGTAAATAATGTAATGCAAAATAGCATCTAAATGAGGGTGACATAGTAAGTTAAAAACTAACCATCTATCTACAATACATAACATAACAAACCTAGTTTCTGTAAATACATTGTACATTTGACATAAACTGCAGCATGTTCAGAAAATTGTCTTGCTACAAATAGTCTGTTGGCATATCTCTCTGATCTTTACATTGAAGCTTGGTTCTCAGTAGGTGCTGAAGGAACAATGAAACTAATCCTTCCTGAGCTACGTACAACAATAGTAGAGGTACATTTCTTACTTTTGTGAAGATACCAAACATACTTTCTTTCATGCGATGTAATTTGTTTCCAAGTTGTATTGTAAGAAATAATTAATTAGGGATTAAATCTTTCACTCTTCAATCCTATTTCGTAAGCTTCACATTCCTTTGATAAGAGGATTCTTATCCTTACCCAATATTTATGTTTTTTTTTGTATTTTGGTACAGACTCCATATTCTTTCTCAAGATAAGAGGATAATTCTAGGGATTCTTTCCCAATATTTATGTTTTTGGTATCCTGGTACAAAATGGTATGAAGGAGTTATGA
>NW_007391613.1:0-1260 GCF_000475195.1 Diaphorina citri | reverse complement strand
TTTTCTTGCTTCTGTAATACGAAATTACTTTTGACAATGGTATTACATAGATTTCCAACTTTTGTGCTGTATGGGTAGGTCTTCTTGTTTTAGAGGATTATACAGTGTATGTTTGTAGGTATGTAGGTAGTTCTCAAACGATAGATTGAAGATTCTGTAACTTTGTGAAGGTCCATTTTGACTAGGAAGGTTGAACTGATAAACATATAGGTACTTCTTCACTATTTGTTCACCTCACTTCACACAAATAGTGAAGAAGTATATGTTTATCATTTCAACCTACCTAGTGTAGGTAGTTCTATCTAGGCCTACCTAAATTAAGGTCACTTCTTTGACTTTACCAGACAATTACCTACCCAAGTTCGTCTTTTATCAATATAATTTTACAAACCACTGGATTAGGTAAACAAGCTAGGTTTTAAATACCTAGTTTTAGTTCTAGATACCTACCTTTCTAAATAGTAAATAGGTAAAAATCTTAATCAATAACTTACCTCAGATCACTTACCTTTCTGGAAATCCTTATCACAAAAAAAAAAAGGTTTAAAATTTCTTGGTTAAATGTACGTCAAACCAAACGGAGTCGGCCTCAGTAGACTATTTCTCCAGGCTTGTTACTTGGTTAGCCTGAAGAAAAAAAAGGCCTTTGACTCACTGTATTCAACCCACAATCAAAATATGGCATTATAATCAAGCGTTAGTTAAAGCTAAGAGATGAGGTTAGTTGCTTTTCTGTTAGGTAAATCAAGGGTCCTCAGGAGACTTTGGATCCGCCATATTGAAAAGGTGGTGAGTGATTTGTACATTGGTGCAGTGTTAGAACGGGGTTAGTAGTAGCATAGGTAAGTTGTGATTTGCACTAGTGTTCTGTTGTTTTTTGTCTGGCTGAGGGAGTTCAAACAGGGAGTAGACCAGCTTAGTTTGGCTGGGGGACTTTGAACATCGAGGATACCAGCTAAGTCTGGCTGGGGGACTTTTCACAGGGAGGATACCAGCCTGAAATTTCCCTTGCTAAAGAAATGAAGCAAAGGGGATCCAGTCGTAAAACACGGGAAAAGGTTAGGTCTGGAGCACCAGCGCTGGTTCCTAAGGATTAAAATTTGGCAATGATTTTGAAGTTAGAAATGTGGAGGACAGAGCGTAAAGCTAAGAAAAGAGCATTTTATTACCGCTTCACCGTTAGAACTTCACCGCACCAGCAGGAAGATTGAGGGGGGGTCGATCAAAAGGTACTTTTTTCACACGAGTTTTTTTCTCCAA
>NW_007391612.1:0-1260 GCF_000475195.1 Diaphorina citri | reverse complement strand
TTTTTTTTTTTTTTGAGGACTTGAATTTTTTTCTCCTGTCTATCTATCTTTTTAGAAAGCTACAGTATTTCTAATCTATCTCTTTAGGATGGTATATATACCTATGTATACATATCTGTTTGGGAAGGACTCTATGTATATATAGGTGTATCTCTTTGAGAAGGTCTATCTCTATATACATGTAGGTATTGGTTTTTTTTTTTTTGAGGACTTAAATTTTTTTTCTCCTGTCTATCTATCTTTTTAGAAAGCTACAGTATTTCTAATCTATCTCTTTAGGATGGTAGGTATATACCTATATATACATATTATCTGTTTGGGAAGGACTCTATGTATAGGTATTGGGTATAATATCTTCTTGGGTTTTTCTCACCCTCTCTTATCTCTCGGAAGAACTTTTTCGGATTTCGCTGTGAGAGTTTGTATTTGTTTTTTAGGTACTTTCTCTGTTCCAAAGAGTCCGTCCGAGTGTCCGCAATGGATTCTGATGTAGTAAATTTGGATTCAGAAGAGCCCGCCCGAGTGTCCGCAATGGATTCTGTAGTAAATTTGGATTCAGAAAAGCCCGACCGAGTGTCCGCAATGGATTCTATAGTAAATTTGGATTCAGAGAGAAGATTATAGGAAGGATGGAGGAGAGAAGATTATATTAGGGATGAGAGAGATTTTAGGATTGGAAGTAGCTTTTTACTTTCCTTATCCTATAGGAAGACAGTTTTTAATGCCAAAACACGTTTTGAGGTCCCTAGAGCCTAAATCCAAAGTTTCAGCCATTGGCAAATTTTCGATGGTCAGTTTTTAGTGCCAAAACACGTTTTGAGGTCCCTAGAGCCTAAATCCAAAGTTTCAGCCATTTTTCCGTGTCCAGTTTTTAGTGCCAAAACACGTTTTGAGGTCCCTAGAGCCTAAATCCAAAGTTTCAGCCATTGGTCCGTGTGTGTTGCCAAAACACGTTTTGAGGTCCCTAGAGCCTAAATCCAAAGTTTCAGCCATTGGTCCGTGTGTGTGTGTGTCTGTCTGTGTGTCTGTAAACAAAATATCTCGAGAACGGTAAGAGCTAGAGACTTGAAATTTGGTATGTATCTTTCAAATGTGACAAGAATGCGACACACAAAATATCTCGAGAACGGTAAGAGCTAGAGACTTGAAATTCGGTATGTAGCTGTCAAATGTGACAAGGATAACAATCGGAATATTTTTTGGTTGAGATGGTTGCTGCGCTTGGCGGTATTTTGACCGCTTTTGGACAGATTTCGACCG
>NW_007391611.1:0-1261 GCF_000475195.1 Diaphorina citri | reverse complement strand
CGTTTGGGGGATTGCCTTTTGATAGCTGATGGAATAAGAAAATTATCTACCCACAAAACTTTCTTCGTGAAAGAAGAGAATATACGAGTATCCGTTTGAACGAATAATATTTATCCTTCTGTGGTGTAGTGGTCTCGCTTGGTAATCAGGAGGGCGTGGGTTCAAATATTGGATAAAACTATAATTTGGTCCTCATATTCAGAGACACAGTCAATAACCATTTCAAAAATAAAGTAGACTAAAAATGAATTAATAGGATTCGTCCGTTTCCCTTCAATATTTACTTTTATAAATAAATTGGTGGATGTACCAGTTTCACCACAGCAGATTCTTATGTACCTGCGATGCGATGGTTTTAAAAATTGACGACACATTACAACAGGCACACAAGCAATAACCATTATAATTTTATTTTACAATTCTCTCTGACCTGAAGATCCTTCCGAATGGGAACCACAGAGAGTTATTTCTCAAAGTAGCATTCATCCACAATAAATTGTTGTTATTAACTGGAAGCTTGAAGATTCCTCTCTGTCTTTATCAAGTGGAGGATGGAATATGCAGTGGATCCCGGGTTATCTAATAAGATACAATTGTAACCAAGGGAATAATTTCGGAATCTTGTTTTCATTTATTGAATAAGACAATTTTGAGTAGGTATTTTTATATATTCTATCAAGGTGGATAAGGTTCTATCTCTACTTGTTAGGTATGAGATACCAAACATTGGAAAAGATAAGAATAGATTTGAACAAGTGTATGGGATGAAGTGTGGGATAATTCATAATATCAGAACCGTCAGAAACGAGAAAAAGAAAATTATTAACAATCCAATATTTATACAAGTTCTTTGAATTTCCCCACTGGGTATACATATTTCGAAACCGATGGACTTTCAAATTTCAGGTTTTAGGTGTCGAAAGAACGAGAAAACCTTTGATCAGGGGTTAAAATATAGGTGAGAATAGAGGCCAAGTTGCCAGTATGAGTTTCTTCTTCTTTCAAATTTGAAGAGATATGAAGTGACTTTCGGCAACATATTTTCCTTCTTAACTTTTTATACAACCTATGAACATTAAAATCCTCTTTAACTCAAAACAATCAAAGTTCGCACGTTAATTGCACGCACCAACACAAATTAGGAGGTGTAGGGAATTGATCCAATTTGTACACAAGGAACATGAAAATGTTCTGAAACGCTGATGAAGAACAAGGCGATAAAGACACTCCTTGTACTTGAGTGTTCTTGTCCGAAAGTAAT
>NW_007391610.1:0-1261 GCF_000475195.1 Diaphorina citri | reverse complement strand
CCAGAGGATTTAACATCCGAATGGTGTTCTAGTCATATTATGTTTAAGAGAAATCATTTTCTTATTTTATTTTATTTTATTTTATAAGCACAACAAACATTACCATTGTAGGGCAACTATGGGAACAAATATTCCAACAATCTTTTTTTATGAACAAAGAAACAACCTTGCAAAAAGAAACAAAATTGACAGCCAACTCACATTATGAGTACAATGTTATAAAGATATAAAGTAGGTATCTATGATGAACATGAACAATTTTATAGCATCATTATGTCCCTGGTAATAACAATAAAATGAACGTCAAGATTCGCTCGTTTTCGAAAATGTCATTCGTTGTAGAATGTGAACAACATGAAGATCATTGCCATACGTTTTTCCAAGGTTTTGTTATTGAAATAAAAACATTTTAAGGGTTCTAAGAGAATAGAAGTACCTACCCTGGCATAAAAAATTCCAAGTTTTTACCCACTTACGTATTTTACGTATAGTAGGTAAGGAGAGAGGGGTAGGTAAGTACTGAAATGGCCCTAAGAAAAATATTGAAATTCGAGATGAACTTAAAAACATATTTTTCGTAAACTCGTACGTAAAATTCAAGCACATATTATTAAAGTTTACCTTCTTCAAAATAAACTGAAGTTGAATTCTATGTAATTTACGAGTTGTACTCTCGGGAAAATCGAAGTTAATCAAACTTTTTTTTTTAATTTTAAACCTTTCATATGTTCATTGCTAAAGTATAACATCTCTAGACACAATCTTTGTAGATGTCAAATTTGCTCAGAAGTAGGTAGGTACTACCTATTCTTTGGTGCATGGAATTCGAATTCAAAATGTTAATTCTTCAAATAACTATCTGGACCCACCCACACACTAACTACCAAACTTTGATGTGACTGATGTGGTTTTGACTCATTTACTTTGGTCACTTTTTTTGCCTTCATATCTTGTCTATTCTAAACCTTCCATTGAGTGTGAACAAACAAAACTGTCGTACAATTATACATGTCAGAGAAAGAGTTGTACAATTGTAGATGTCAGAGAAAGAGCACCTACTCAATCAAACAAGACAGACTCATACAAACCGAATGCAGAAAACAAACGAGAAACGTAAAGTGGAGGTGAGGTTTATGAGTGAAGATAGATTGGATGAGATAAAATGAAAAATATACATAATAGGTATATACACTAAAGTGCAATTCAAGATAGAATGGACTTTAGAACTTCGATCAGGGGTTTCCAACTTCCATGTGTATGC
>NW_007391609.1:0-1261 GCF_000475195.1 Diaphorina citri | reverse complement strand
CCGGCGTAGGACGAGGGTTCTCGTTTTTCAGAGTCACCGAATCGTCAAACGCGGCTCCCTAGTCAGAAGGACTAGAAGTTTTACACCACATTTTGAATATGTATACTAGAAAGTGGCATATTTCTATTTAACAAAACTCAAATCGATGAACTTCAGATTCTGCAAAACAAATGTCTATAGTGTTTGTGTTGGTGAAATCCGCCATTTGAATTGCAACAGGAGCCCCTTACAGAACACATATTGTAGATATGTTGAATTGTCTTAATACAACGTCAGGGGTACTTAATATCCTCCTTAATGTACATAGAATATCCGTCAGGGGTACTTAATATCCTCCTTAGAATTTTTCATTCAGGTACCCTCAAAAGAGCCAGTGTTATTGTCTCTGGCTTGACAGGGCTGGTTTTGTCTCAGTTTTACGTCCTCCAGCGAGACCCATGCAAGAGATAATACAATGGTGTGAAAATAACAGACTAATCATTAATTTTGATAAAACCAAGTGTTTAGTATATAACATAAAAAATAAACATATAAACAACATGAACATTAATATTAATAACACAAATATTGAAACAGTAAAATCTTTTAAATACTTGGGGTTGAATATTGATGAAAACTTAAATTGGCATGAACATATTGAACATGTATGTAAGAAATTTAATCAACTCAATTATGTCATTAGTATACTAAAAACAACTTTTAACAGAAACAACTTGATAAACATATTTCATGCTTATGGGATGTCAATAATGAGATACTCAATTACAACTTGGGGAGGAGCGAGTGAAGCTAATAGAGTATTAATAATACAAAAAAGAATTATAAGAAATATCTTTAAAATAACACAAAGAACAACATGTAGAAATATATTTAAAGAACACAAAATCATCACATTTTTTGGATTATATTATTTAGAAGTTATGCTGGCAATAAAATCGAAATATAATAAACAAGAAATACAAAATAAATACAACGAACAACACAATACTAGAAGTAATTTAAAGGATTAGTTGATATACCCAGACACAGAACAACATTTTATGAAAAAAATTATATACTTAAGGGAAGTAAATGATGGAACATGTTACCAGAAAATATTAAATCTCTACAATACAATATATTTAAGGATAGGATTAAAAATATAGTTATAGACAAAGTTCCATATAATCTGAAGGAAATATGTAGATGAAATTAAATTCTAGCGAATGCATAAGATATAGGTATAATCCTTTCTTTTGGCTCTTCTTATAACTATTTGGTT
>NW_007391608.1:0-1261 GCF_000475195.1 Diaphorina citri | reverse complement strand
TAATTCAGGGGTTTCCAAGGAGATGCCTTCACTGCTACTACCACCGCCAATACTTCTACCACGCGAGTTATTACCATTGGACTTGGGCTCTACACGAGAGTTATTATTACTAGCCTTGGACTCTACACGTGATATCTCACTGGGAGCTTTAGAGAATCTCTTCGGCAGAAGAGGTTGTTTGAATGATTCCATTCTAGAGTCTGCAGAGGATTCACGTTCCATTGTAGTAAAGTCAAGCACTCTGTCCTTCTTAGATCTGACAGACAAGTCATTGAGCAACTTATTGGTTCTCTCTAGAACATTGCTCTTCTGAGCACTTCTCGTCTTGGCAGCACTTCCGCTCATGTTGTGCATATCTTGTGTTAGATCTTCCATGAGAGTAGACGTGGAGAGCAGGTTTCGTTTCTTTCTTTTCTTTGACTGCATGGTGGAGGTTGTATTAGAGTTGGTTTCAACACTACTCTCTGTAGTATCCTTTACACTTGTAGACGTTTTACTAGCACTTGAACGAGTACTGTTACCCGTAGCATTGGAACCGTTCACACTTCTGCTCTTCATACCACTGATTGAACTTCTGTTCATATCCAAGTTAGAACCATTACCACTTCGACTGTCTGTTCCCACGTTAATACTTCTGCTGTTAGCACTGTTGTTACTCGAAGGAACATCACTGCTGTTCACCGAGATGGTCTCACACTGTTGTCGACTGTGCGTCAAGTACGCAGACCCTGAGGTGTAGTTGAAATCATCGCTCTCATTATATGAGATAGTACTTTGACGGGCAAAGCTCACACTTTTGTTCAAGAGCACGGAATTTTGTTTCGATAAGCTACTTCTCAAAGAACTTCTTCTTGTGATAGTTGACGTTTCTTTGTCATTATTCGTGATCGTACTTTCTTGGGGCGAATTTGTTATGTTACTTCTGGGTAAACTTATGCTGGTAGAATTCAACTTCTTGCCATTATTATTTGGGGTGTTAATGACGGAATTTTGTTTTGAGATGCTACTTCTAGTAGAAATTGACTTTTCGTTGTCATTATTTGGGATCGTACTTTCTTGGGGCGAATTTGTTATGTTAGTTCTGGGTGAACTTCTACGGGTAGACTTTAACTTCTCACCATCATTATTTGGGGTCATTATGGCGGAATTTTGTTTTGAGATGCTGTTCCTTAGAGAGCTTCTTCTAGTGAAATTTGGCGTTTCTTTGTCATTATTTGGGATCGTACTTTCTTGGGGCGAATTTGTTATATTAGCTCTGGGT
>NW_007391607.1:0-1261 GCF_000475195.1 Diaphorina citri | reverse complement strand
TCGAGATAGAGCGATCAGTGTGTGAACTATGAAATGTGAACTGTGAATGAGTTCTTGTTCTTATAATATAAGATTAATTATCACACAGGGACTATATGCTTCTCACGAGCCGGTGTGAGGTGTTCCATCAGCCCACACCACCAACTCCTGCACTGGCTTCGGTTTACATTATGACGGTAAAATACTGCACACAGATATGCAAACATTTCTTCAGGAAGTGCATTACTCTCCCCCCGAGCACCTCACTTGCAAACATTTCTCGAAAGCGGAATACTCCAAGTGCTTTGGAAAATATTTAAATATTAATTATCACACAGGGACTATGCTTCTCACGGGCCTGTGTGAGGTGTTCCATCCCCCCAGATAAGACTCCAAAGCTGACGGGTTCAACTCGACTTTGGGGATTATGCAAACGATTCTCTTGACTCTTTCACAGCAGCTTGGAAGTTCAGATAAGATGAAGTCTTGTATCGCAAGAGATTCAGATTCTCTTTCAAACAGAATAACAAAATGGTTGAATTCAATGCAAAAATACGTAAACTAAAAACGGATTTGATGAGTGATTACAAAATTGGCAACCCCGACTCCGTTGCCTGACTCATCCCAAACTTTAGCATAATGAAATAATGATTATTATTAGTGATTAAGTTCACAGATAGACACGTACATACACTCTCGACTTACTATAAACTCCGACAGAAGCATGTTAGAAATGTAATTCAACCAGTCAAGATGGAGCTTGATACAATGCAAAAATACGTAAACTAAAAACGGATTTGATGAGTGATTCCAAAATTGGCAACCCCGACTCCGTTGCCTGACTCATCCCAAACTTCAATACAAGGGACGATGTCAAAATCAAAGCTCAAGCATTCAAGAGTTAACTACTCAAAACCAACAAGTGATTATCAAACAGTACCTATACAAACAAGGAAAAATATACAAGAAATGAATCAAAATACATTAAATAAATCACACATGTGATCTTCAAAACTGAAAAGTACAAAAAAAGTTCATACTCAAAACCAACAAGTGATTATCAAACAGTACCTATACAAACAAGGAAAAATATACAAGAAATGAATCAAAATACATTAAATAAATATCACACATGTGATCTTCAAAACTGAAAAGTACAAAAAAAAGTTCACAAGGAACATCTCTCCGTTGTTTTCCCGGGGACAAAAAGCGTATCGAAAAGTGAGTGAAGTCAGTACATGTGTTCCTAACTGTTGCGGCCCTGTATCATGTGATAGTCAAG
>NW_007391606.1:0-1261 GCF_000475195.1 Diaphorina citri | reverse complement strand
TCGATACAGGGAGACAGTAAAGTCTGGCACTCCTTTCTAACCTAATGTCTTTTAACTTTCCATTACAATAAAATTTCACTTCTTACAGCCTTGAATTTCTCTCTCTTCCTCCGTTATTTTCCACCTTACAACTATGCCAAAATGACATTAGTGTCTCCTAACATAAATTATTTACTTGTAAAAATAGCATCAATAAATCTGAATGAAGATACATGAATATGAAACAATAAAATCGAAAAGAGAACACAAATTACATGAAAACCTTGTCCAACCTAATCGCATCAATAAATCTGAATGAAGATACATGAATATGAAACAATAAAATCGAAAAGAGAACACAAAATACATGAAAACCTTGTCCAACCTGATAGTTTTTCTACTCAAAAACAAAATGATTTGATAGTTTTTCTACTCAAAAACAAAATGATTTACACGCTAAGAGGTATTGGCGAGGTACTCAGGACAAATTTAACTTGCTGGAGTGTAACTAAGTATCTGGTTGGCTAATTTTTTGGGGGAAATTATTTGAACAATCAAATCGCTTAATCGGAGAACCAATACCTCCAAATTTCGACAAAATGATTTACACGCTAAGAGGTATTGGCGAGGTACTCAGGACAAATTTAACTTGGCGGAGTGTAACTAAGTATCTGGTTGGCTATTTTTTTGGGGGAAATTATTTGAACAATCAAATTGCTCAATCAGAGAACCAATACCTCCAAATTTCAAGGACAAATTTAACTTGCTGGAGTGTAACTAAGTATCTGGTTGGCTAATTTTTTGGGGAAATTATTTGAACAATCAAATCGCTTAATCGGAGAACCAATACCTCCAAATTTCACTCCCTCATATATATACACTCTTTCCTATGAGTTCACTCGTACAGCGATTTTGCCAATGCATGTTAATTTGAGTTCATGTTTACCTATATGAATTTTACTAAAAAATATCGATTTCTATATACAATGTAGTACACATTAAATGAAGACCGATCATCAATAATGTGCTAAGTGCCAAAAATATAAAATTTGAGTTAGGTACAGATTCACGTACTATGTACCAGTGAACATACGCTGTAAAACGCGCTAAGCTCCACAACGTTCCAAAAAAATTAAAAAAAAATCCCGATAGATGGGGGTAGTGGTATGTGCCCGTGATAAACCAGGAAGAAAAACCTCATTAACTCAGTTGAACTTTTTGGCACTTAGCACATTATTGATGATCGGTCTTCAAATATCTATCTTATATTATTTTGTACATA
>NW_007391605.1:0-1261 GCF_000475195.1 Diaphorina citri | reverse complement strand
CAAAATGGTCTTCAGCTTTCGCAAGATATCCATGGGGGTTAGATCAACCAGAGAGGATAGTTTGGTCTTCCTCTCTTTCAAACGCAAATCTGGTTATGACATTCAAACACAAATCTATAACTTTTAAACACAGATCGAAGGGTAGGTACAACTTTCTTGTCTACTCAAATCTTTTTATACTCTGATTTTTAATGTTTTTTGACTGATTTTCAATGATATTAGATCAATTTCCAATTTTCTACATTAGGGGGAAATTTTATAGCTGTAAAAGTGTTCTGGGTGCTTATCTTATATTATAAAATCAATTTACCTATATGGCTGGGGCTAAAGTCATAGTTCAGCCTCGGTTTATCTCTTGGATCAAGCGATTTGATTGGTCCATTTCAATATTTTCAGCCAATCCGATTTTTTTAATCCGAGGGTTAAACTTAAACCGAGTTTAAACTTTGTGGCCACGGCCATAATACGTTTATGTCCTTTCGTATTGTTTTCTTTTATTTACCTAATTATTACTAACGTGATTTATTTCACCTTCAAAGAGTGTTTGTACTTGACCGCGAACTGTTTTTTGGTTGACTGTTTTCTCTTCACTATCGACTATGAACTTGTGCCGCTTGTGCGTAATATGGTTTATGGGGGCACGGTTGGTCCAGTGGTAACACGCTTGCTTGCCATGCAGAAGGTCCCGGGTTCGAATCCCACCATCGTCAAAAATGTGTACTCGTTTTTCGATTGCAAATATTTCAACGGGTTACTTGATACTGAAGTACCATTCAAATTCAATTCTTACTATTTCTTACTCTTTGCAGTTGTTGCACTTGTTATTGAAGCACAGATTTAAATTTCACTATTTGGATTTATTGAAGTACCATGCACCAAAAATTCAAGTTATTTTCATACTGCAAACAGTGCAAACGAGAAAACAATAAATTTAAATGATAATAATAATAATAATAATAATAATCAATGTCTATTAGGTGACGTTTCAGACCATGTGATGTCTTATCACGTCTGATAATCTGATTAGAATCTTATCAAAAATTTTTGTCTGCATTTTGATAAGACGTCGAAGTCCATGTATGAAGTAATTGAAGTATAGGTAATTTAAATGTTGGTAATTCTAAAATAGCTCAAATACTAAGCTCCAAATTCCAATTTTTTCTTAGAAAGGTAAAAATAGTAAAAAAAAAGGTACAGAAATAAAAATGTGTAAATGTTTTCGTATATAAAATTAATTCATTTATTTCATAATATTATAATT
>NW_007391604.1:0-1261 GCF_000475195.1 Diaphorina citri | reverse complement strand
ATTTACGAGTTTGTTTTTATTAATTTTTTATTCGAATCTGTGTGAATTGGAATATTGAATATTTCGCACGAGTTTTTATCTTTGAAAGTAGAAGGTAGAGTCATAAATTTTTATTATTTTCTTTGATGGATTTTGCCGTCTTTAATTGATTTTGTTCTGTTTAGATAGCTTCTGTTTTTTATTAGTCTGGGGTCCCAAAAAACTTTCCATGCCGGTCAAATCTCCAATATTTTCAAGAAATGTGACGCGTAAGGGCGTAAGATACGTTGCTGGCATGATATCAAAACACCTAACGTTTACGTTCAATCGAAATATTTGAAATAGTTTCAGTTTTCATTTTATTTTTTGAGTAAAAAAAAAATATTAGGTAGGTAAAAAATAAAATAAAATTCAAAAATAAGGCCGGTTCTCCACATATTCTATGTTTACGACATCGAAAAGGGGACAGTAGAGCATTGGACACATAATATCATAGCAGGGGTAGACATTTGGAGCCTTTAAAGACCCCTTCTTTGGGCTGCTGGAGTAAAGGGAATTTTCAGTCTCATTGTGGCAGTGTACCCTATAAATCTATAAATTAATAATTTGCAAATACGAAGTCCATCGCGCTAACCACAACTCCACTGAGGTAGGTATTACTTACCAAACAATTTGGTAACTGGGTATCAGTCCATCTTATTATTCCTTTCTCCTTTGGTTTTCGCAGAGAATACTACCCTATAAACAATCTTGGACATCTAACCACAACACTTCTACTGAGGTTGGTATTAAATACCAAACAATGTGGTATCAGAGGGTATTAGTCCATTTTATCATTCTATTCTTAGGGAATTTTCAGTCTCATTGTGGCAGTGTACCCTATAAATCTATAAATTAATAATCTGCAAATACGAAGTCCATCGCGCTAACCACAACTCCACTGAGGTAGGTATTACTTACCAAACAATTTGGTAACTGGGTATCAGTCCATCTTATTATTCCTTTCTCCTTTGGTTTTCGCAGAGAATACTACCCTATAAACAATCTTGGACATCTAACCACAACACTACTACTGAGGTTGGTATTAAATACCAAACAATGTGGTATCAGAGGGTATTGGTCCATTTTATTATTCTATTCTCCTTTGGTTTTCGCAGGGAATGGCGTGTCCAACCCGTCCTCCTCATCTAACGCCAACAAAATCAAAGACCTCTACACCACCGCCACGTCCGAACTAGACAGCTACAAGAGCAAACGCTCCAACTCCCTCGACATCTCCAAA
>NW_007391603.1:0-1261 GCF_000475195.1 Diaphorina citri | reverse complement strand
AAAAGGTAGGTGTATCTCAAAATGTTGGTCTCAAAATCGTGGAAGTAAAACGACACCAAACTGAAAATTCAAATTGTAGTGCTCAAGGTCTTTCGAGTTTCATTTCTTTACATCCAAACTAACAAAGGTTGAAAATTTTAGAAAAAATTTTCGAAATAAAAAGACAAGAAAGGTGCTCGATCAGTGGTGGATATTGCGAAGGGAGAAATCTATAACAGAGGAGACGACAAATTGGAAAGCTCTTGGAATGACAAAAGATGGACGAAAAAAAAAAAAACTTCTATGTGCCAAAATATATCTGCTTTGTAGCGCGTAGTCGCCTGAAATGTGCAACAGACCCTAATAAACACTGATTCTTATTTCAACACTTCCACAATTATTCATACTAGACACATCCACCAATTTCAGGATAGTACGAATATGAACCGATTTATACTGAGGAAAATTTGGCGCATCCACTAATTTGATTTCATGACAGATACAGAATGAACTGACATGAAATATAATATAAGAGAATGAAAATTCCAGGACCTTCGGAGTTTTGACACATCCACTAAAAATTTCCCATGGTAGGTACTCGTATAAAAGGTAGGTGTATCTCAAAATGTTGGTCTCAAAATCGTGGAAGTAAAACGACACCAAACTGAAAATTCAAATTGTACTGCTCAAGGTCTTTCGAGTTTCATTTCTTTACATCGAAACTAACAAAGGTTGAAAATTTTGGAAAATATTTTCGAAATAAAAAGACAAGAAAGGTGCTCGATCAGTGGTGGATATTGCGAAGGGAGAAACCTATAACAGAGGAGACGACAAATTGGAAAGCTCTTGGAATGACAAAAGATGGACAAAAAAAAATTCTATGTGCCAAAATGTATCTGCTTTGTAGCGCATAGTCGCCTGAAATGTGCAACAGACCCTAATAAACACTGATTCTTATTTCAACACTTCCACAATTATTCATACTAGCTAGAGCCTTATTAGTGGATGTGCCCATACCCTTTATTTCCCCCCGTTTCGTTCATCCCCCACTGCGTTGTGAACTTGGCTATAGAAACATTAGAAACGTTCTCTCCTGTTTTGTGAGGTGATTTATTACGAATCCGTAATAAAATATTTTACGCTTCATCAGGCTACCAACAGGACTCAAACAAAGCCTTGTTTTCCCCATGGAAAAGAAAACAAATAGTCGCTAATACACCATGCAGTTCCGAAGCAGTTGTCAATACCCTGGAATACATTTCCAGGAACCAAGTCGTTACGT
>NW_007391602.1:6848-10940 GCF_000475195.1 Diaphorina citri | reverse complement strand
GCGTTTATTTTTCATTTGTTTTTCTGCATCAAGTACAGCGGCGATTTCGTCTCAACGTGTTTTCCTACCAGGGAAAAATTCAGATTTTTCTCTAAATTAATAAAATTAAAATACATATTTGGCCTTTTTGGCGTATTTCCTTGGGGCTGTCAGGAAATTAACATCTTCTTTGGTAGATGTTCCTAGCCTGCTGGAGGGGATTTCCCTTACATTTTGATCCAAGCAGTGTTATTTTTTCAACATAAAACTTTACGATCATACATCAATGAAAATGTAGATTTTAAATCTAACAATCATGCATACATTTTACACATCCGAGACACAAAATGGGAATGGGGTACATAAAACTTAGGATATACAAGACCTGGCCCTAAGATTACCCATAAGTCGATAACTAGATTTAAAGGCGTCTTTTTAGCTGAAATATCCTGAACCATTTGGGTTGACCCAAACTGAACAATCCTGTTGTATTTTGAACATTTTATTTTAAGTGGTAGGGTTCTCAGTCTCAGCTCTTCAACCAAAACACCAATTTTTCCTGTTTCGGCAGTAATAAATTTAATAATTTAAATTTGGTCCAAAGGTTTGTCCAAGAACTGGGTCATATTTTTATGCGAGTTTCAAAAAATATGGTACATGGGTAATAATAAAAAATTGTTAAAACCAAAGCTGACCAGCCTGATTCAAAATGGATAATTCTGAAATATTTCAGGTAAATAAAAACGCCCTATATGGCCGGGGAACCATTTCAACCACTAATAATCAACAGCCTATTGATCTTGGGATGCTACAGGAAATTCCTTAGTCCTTACCTAGAAGAGCTACTGCTGAAATTCCTTAGTCCTTACCTAGAAGAGCTACTGCTGCAGTCTGGCGTGTACTCGTCGAACCAAGGACTCTGCCCGTCCCGACCGTCACAATCCAGGAACTCCACCGAACTCTGCCGACTGCCGTTACTCTTCCTCTTCTTCTTCTTTTTGCGGCGTTCCCGTTTCTCGAGCTTCTCGTTGATTTCGTTCCGACGGCGTTCGAGGGCTGCGGACTTGGCTCTGCGTCCGTTTTGCGTCGAAAACAGGTTTTTTTGGCCAAAACAAGTTTTTTTTTCGATTTGGCCAAAACAAGTTTTTTTTTTAACCACAGGGTTTTTTCCGTGCCGAATTTCGTCGTGAAGGTGGTGTAAAGTTGTGCAGAATTTGGTTTGGTGAGACGATCCAGACGTTTGTTTTCCGATTTTCAAATGGTTCGTGGAGCCACGGGAGAATTTTGAAACAAAATAAGAGAAAAAGGGTTCCGCTCTGTTAGTTAAACTGACGGGTTTTAGGCGGCTTTAGGACACGGGATATTAAAAACCAAATGAAAAAGCACAAACCATTTTTGCCACTTTAATGTTAATAATTCTCACCAGTTCACAAGCGGGTTTTGGCGGCTTAAACTCGGGATATTAAAAGATTATTTGAAACCAAACGAAAAAGCAAAATCAATTTTAAGAGAGGTTGGCGCTCAAAAAAAAAAAAAAATAAATAAAATAAAAAAAAAATAATAATAAATAAATAAAAATAAAACCACTTGGCGTAAAGGAGTTAAATCAAATGAAAATGGAAACACCGTTCTCAGGAATTCAATCTCAATTTTCACCAGTTTAAAACACGGGATTTTAAAACCAAACGAAAAAGCAAAATTAATTTTAACGAGCGGCTTTCACAAGCGTTTCACTAGTTCACAAGCGGTTTTTGGCGGTTTAAAGAACGGGATTTGAAACGGGAAAAACGGGATTCGAAAAACTAATGCGGAAAAGCAGGAAAGGCGGTATTAAGCTGAGTCCACACATAGTCGAACGGCCGTCAATCGACATCGATCAATGCCGACTGAACCATCCACTACAACATATTCACTCCATGTGGACACACCTTTATGTTGAGAGACAGCGGAATTTCTTACTCACAAGGGTCGGTAGTTGAATATCCGCTTAGTTCACACATTTCTATGGTTTTAGTTTCGAAAAAAGCACAAGTAAGTAGGTAAGCATGTTTTTATCTCGTTAGTAGTCACAAATCCTTGAAACGACTTCTCCTTGTGTAGAAAAAAATGGGTAAATGCGACTTTTTTTCAGACTGACGAGAGAGGTCAACTTCAAAATTGGAATGTTGATTATACCGGTCTGACTTTACTCTTAAATTAAACGTCTAAATACACCTTACCTCTTATGTCCTCGTTAATAACTATGAGGCTCACTCCCTTATATACTATCTACGTCTCGTTAATAAACCTACTGCCCTCGTTAACAGTAATTGTCTGGGTGATGACAACTTAAACCTTAGTCTTTGGACTTTCTTTTATCTCCTCTAAACCAAGAAGTAAAGAAATGCACACTTCAAAAATTAAAGTAGAAGTATAAAGTTTTTAATCTTCAATAAAATAGAAATTTGACCGGAACTCCACTAGTACACCTTAAAAAAGTAATAAATTACAAAAGCAAATATCCATACAGACCTTTCTTATCTTACTACTTATGAATGCTTTGTTTGTCGATGATACAAAAAAAAAAATTAAAGTTCCCTTACATTGGAAATATATATAGGTACAGTATATAAAAGCTTGTTTAAGACATTACTTGTTTGAAGACATTACTTAACACAAAAAGCGCGAGATTATTTTGCGGCATTGGTACTCGTTGCAATAAATTTTTAAACCATCCATTATATGCTTGTAAAATCCTTATGACTCCAACAGTACTTGTGCTGTTTACGCATGACCATTGGTCATATGCGCTTTCGTATTATCAATGCAATATCAAATAAGGCTACAGTAATCTGATAAATTCCTAACGATCCGTTCTTATGTAAAATTCAAAAAAAGTTCAACTAAATCCTGCTTACCGGACAGGTGTTTCACTAAAAGATAAAATTTTGAGCCAATTTCAACTTGAAAACCTAATTCAGTCTGGATTTGTCTGAACAAATTAGGTTCTCAAATGAATTTGCCTCAGGTTTGAGCGTCAAACACCTGGGCCTGATAATAGTACAGAAGAAAAGAGCGAAAGTCTATAAAGATCTTATAATATTCGATTGTCATTGAACTTTAAACAACATAACATTATGATTAAACGAAGCTATAGGCGCCTTGACTTTCTTAGAGAAGGAAATGCAATTTTAGCTTAAAGTTCACGTTATTAAACACTCACCTCGTAAAGCTTTTAAACATCTTAGGTGATAATCGTCGGAAATACTTTCATCATCCAATAAAGAAAACCAGTCATTCTTCTATGACGTGTTGAGAATAAAGTACCCACGATGTATTTAAAAGAAGCGGGTACTGGTTAAAAGGTAGACTTTAGTTAAAGGTTAACTCTATTTTACTTATTATTAAACACTCTCGTCAACAAAACATTGGTATAGTCGGTTCAATAAAACACCGACAGAAGGTTCCTCGAGGAAAAAATTTAATCAGAGCTACGCTTAAAGGATCAAATAAAGCTATTGACTGATTACCAGCGGACCCCAACAGTGTTTTCTAAAAGGTACAAACTTATGGAGGCGAAAGGGATGCAAACATGACAAGGATTGAATCTATTAGTCACCACTACAATACAGATACCTTATGTAGAGAGCTAGAGATCCGGAAATCCTCAATTTGACTTTGGCTCAAATTTGCCGATAACACTGTGCCCGGGAATCAGTAAAACGAATAGTCTATAAAGTTATATAAATAGCTGGGATTAATTTTTTACCTACAGAGGAAAACCAACATGTTAGACATGTTAGCAATTTAATATTTGGAAAAATATAAATAAAAAAAAAAAAGTTAACTTAACTAAAATTATTTACAACACTATACGCTATGTTTAAAACAACGAAAGGTAAATTCACTCAACACAAAAAGAACACTCCTGCCCTTATTGGATGGATACGGAAGTATTTCCGAAATTATCATCCAAGGAGTGTAAAACTCGAGAAGGTGAGTTGTTTACGAAGAATTTTAACCCCCTTAAGATTGAAGTTTCCTTCCTAAAGAAGTCAAGGGCCGAATAAGAGTCGTTTATAAAGTTTATTCGTTTAAAAGTCAAAAAAATACGAATATTATTAGAACTCCCAA
>NW_007391602.1:0-948 GCF_000475195.1 Diaphorina citri | reverse complement strand
AAGAGAGAAGATCTAAAGCCCTGCGATTCTGGACATCGTAATGTCAAGGGGAATAGTTTGGAGAATTTTTTTTTTTTTTTTTATTTTTTTTTAGAACCTAAGAATACCGTCTTTTTTTATTAATATAATTAGTCTAACAGTTCTTAGGGTTATTAAATTTGAATTTGGTGTAAATTGGCTTATTAACATTGAATTAGTGTTATTAAATTGATGAGACACTACCCACCAGGTCCCATAATCAGAGACCGAGAGGGAGGAGAAAGAAGGGAAGAGAAAGATGGAAGTTAACGAGAAGGAGGGAAGGAATTGAGGGAGACGGAGGAGGGAGGGAACAGTGAGTTAAAGCAGGATAGATGCCCGTGTCCAGCGGGTACTGCCGGGGAACGGGGGAGAGCTCTTCCTCGAAACATTTATGACGTTGCAAAAGAGCGTTCTCTGAACATTTCTCCTCACTCAAATATTCTATGATGAGAAAAAAGCATCGGAAGACAGGATAGGAGGAAGCCAGCCGTTCCGAGAACGAACCTTATCCCTTCAGCATAAAATCCGCCCCGGGCGGTAATCGAACCCGCGGCTTAGCGTTTACAAGACAGACGCGCTACCAACCAAGCTAACTAGGCTGGAGAGTTAAATTTAAACCTAGTTTAAACTTAGATTGAGCCATCAGCCTAGTTAGCTTAGTTGGTAGCGCGTCTGCCTTGTAAGCGCTAGGCCGCGGGTTCGATTCCCGCCCGGGGCGGATTTTATCCTGATGGGATAATGTTCGTTCTCGGAACGACTGGCTTTCCTCCTATCCTGTCTTCCTTCTTTCTTTGATTTCGGGACGATAAGACCCTAGCAGATTGTGGTCCCGAGCATAGGATAGGGAGAGGGGGGGACAGTAATTTACCTGGCGTCCTCTATGTCCTGATTGAGTCGTTCAAAGTCGGGAGAGGGAGCTCGGGTGTT
>NW_007391601.1:0-1261 GCF_000475195.1 Diaphorina citri | reverse complement strand
AGGTTCTCCATAGTATTACTCTTCTACATACAAGCTAGTAAGTAGGTGTGTGAATATACCTGACGGGTAAGAAGGTAGTCATGCAGTGTATTCATAACCATTACAGCAATTATTAACTTGATCAGTCGGTAACTGGGTATGTAAATTCAGTAGATACCTACCTAGGTACAGTCGAACTTGTATAAACAGGACTGGTGTAAGCAGAAGACCTTGATAAACTAGGAAAAAGTTGTGGTCCCTCATTTTTCCCACGAAAATATCTTCAAGTGGATATCCTTTGCACTCAACCTTTGTTATTTCTTTAGCAAGGGAAATTCAGGCTGGTATCCTCCCTAGACTAAGCTGGTCTTAGTCTAGGGAGGATATAATTCCCCCAGGTAGACTAAGCTGGTCTACTCCCTGTAGGTCCCCCAGCTAGACTAGACTGGCCTACTCCCTGTAAAGTTCCCCCAGCCAGATTTACTCAGGTTCGACTGTATAAAAATAAAATCAATACCTCAGGTAACCATCTCACTAGCGTCCTATAATTTTATGTAACCTGATTGAAGATATGCAGCGATTATTCGTATTTATGAGATTAATAAGGAATGCATCAGCAGTGTTTTACTGACCCAGTTTGTTAATGTTTATAAATACGAGAACATTTATGATACAGATTTTTGATTTATGATCGTGTTTTCTCAGGGAACTTTAAATCATCTCTGTGGCTGAGTGGTCAAGAGCACTGACTTCCAACCTGGAGGTGCTGGGTTAAAACCCAGTATGTACCTACCTACCTGTATTTTACCCAGATAGTCTTCTTCTTTTTCTTCGCCTTTTCCCGTGTACAGACGGATTTGGCGTTTTTCGCCAGCCTCTCAATCAGCACTAACTAGGTTGATTGCTTTGGGCTGACATTTGGGTTTGGCTACAAATTTTACGAGTGTATACCCTTTGGACTCAACCTTTTCTATTTCTTTAGCAAGGGAAATTCAGACTGGTATGCTCCCTGTTTAAAGTCCCCCAGCCAGACAAGGTTAGATAGTATGTACCTGTATTTTACCCAGATAGTGTAAATATCTAATGATATATACCTGTTGAATTAATTCTGAGCATAGACTATTTTGTAATGCCATTGACTATTTGTAACTACCTAGTTAGGCACTTACTTTCCTCATGTATGACTCAACGTTGAGTCGATCTTTTTCCTCCTTCTCATATCTATGCGTGTATTTGACCTTTGTTTCATGCACTATTTTGGTGTTACATAAACAAAAAAATA
>NW_007391600.1:0-1261 GCF_000475195.1 Diaphorina citri | reverse complement strand
AAAATTTAAAATAGAAGATGGAAGTTTATTTGCACACAAAAGTCTAAACCTATGCATACTCGTACTCGTACAGCAATAAAAATAAACCAATGCTAGGATTAAGCGAAAAAAATGTTCAACTGAAACTGTGGTGAATAAGAACACAAAAGCCCCCACTACAGTGTCAACAATGTCACACACCATAGAAAAAGGTTGAAAAGGATATAATCCACAAGCCAATAGTAGACAATCCACAAAAGGACAACACATCCTTGAAGGAAATGATAAAATAGAAGGAAAATAGAGAGAGAATAAGATGAAGTGGAAAAACAGAAGGACCATAAAGGGAAGCGACATAGTAGACAATCCACAAAAGGACAACACATCCTTGAAGGAAATGATAAAATAGAAGGAAAATAGAGAGAGAATAAGATGAAGTGGAAGAAAAACAGAAGGACCATAAAGGGAAGCGATAAGAAAAGCATACAGATAAATGGGACGGATAAGGATTTGAAGAAGATATTTTTCCATTAGGAAAAGTCAGGGACGAAATCAGGGACGGAGGGATTAGGGAACTTCGAATAGAGAACGGATAAGGATTTGAAGAAGATATTTTTCCATTAGGAAAAGTCAGGGACGAAATCAGGGACGGAGGGATTAGGGAACTTCGAATAGATCAATAGAGTGTTCTCTCTATATTTTTCGATTATGGAAATCAGGGATGAATTTAAGGAAACAAGATTAGGGTGTACAGGTTCCTGTTCAAATTGTTAACCATGCCGATGCTCGAAAAAGGTGCATAATATTGCTGTCCTTTCAGCGCAGACTAGTTTCTTCAAATTGACCACAAAGGAAAAGTTTTTCCCCTCACAGGATATACATAATATATCCTACAGGTAGTTAGAAGTCGAGCAACTACACCTTCGGTGTTATGGAAAACAACATTTTTCGGTTCTGTTCTTGGAATAAGAAGATAAAATAGCTAATCCTGATGGTTCGCCCTGACTAAGATTTTTGTCCCGAAATCCCCTCCTATTCGTCCCTGACTAATCCAATTAGCTGAGTAAAGTTGCCCTTGACTGGGACAATTAGGACCGCATACAAACCCCCGGTAAACGGGCCTGTATCTATGTAGGTGGATGTTGAAAACAATTTAAACCCTCCATGACACAATGATAGACGGTTTATGCAAGGTTTTATGCAATGCAGCTTCACAATATTCTGAGAAATTGTAAATCTACGTACCCCCTGCTGGGAATCTCATCTAAAAGTCTTCGTAAAT
>NW_007391599.1:0-1262 GCF_000475195.1 Diaphorina citri | reverse complement strand
GTTTTTGTACTCTGTCAGCTTTACAAGGGATGCAGGATCCTACATTTCGTCCCTTGTCCTACATGATGGAGGGGAATTTCAGACAAGTTTGAAGGATTCGGAAAACGAAATTTTGTATCTACCTTTACTCGTAGCACTATTAGTACTTTAGTTCGATTGTTTGAAAAAGGTTTAACGTCACTATGTAACTTCCCAACCAGAGAGGGAGGGAGGGAGAGAGAGAGGAAGGAAGGGAGAGACGGAGGGAAGGAAAGGGGAAGGTGGGAGATTTGACAAGAGTGCTCAATTTGTGTACATTTGTTTTTGTACTCTGTCAGCTTTACAAGGCATGCAGGATCCTACATTTCGTCCCTTGTCCTACATGATGGAGGGGAATTTCAGACAGATTTGAAGGATTCGGAAAACGAAATTCTGTACCTTTACTCGTAGCATTATTGGTACTTTAGTTCGATTGTGTTGAAAAAGGTTTAACGTCACTATGTAACTTACCAAATTTCTAGTGACGAGAGTTTTACACTCCGTTCGGTGATAAACAGGACAAGTTATACCCACCTCCTCATATTAACCTCACTCAGCTTGAGTCGGGCCGAGGAAAGCCAGCAGCACACAATTGCCCAGATGGTCACCCATGCGGATACCAACCACGCGCAACGTTGTTTAACGCCAATGCTCCCCTCGGAAACTGATGCATTCAACGTCAACGTGCTGTCGCTGTACTGGCGGGTAATAGCTTATAGGGTAAGTGTACCATTTATTCGCCCACCTAAAAAACGTACCATTTATTGGCCCACCTGTACCATACGCCACATAAGTCTGAACTTTTCCAATTTCATCAAAAGAAAGGGCTTAAAGACTGCTATCGAACCAGTGCTATTCAAAAATTGTAGTCATAAAAACAAAAATTTGAAAAATAAATGTGGGCAGGTGGGCCAATAAATGGTACGTTTTTTAGGTGGGCGAATAAATGGTACACTTACCCTATGTATCTTGTATTAGCTTATACCTAGCTTGTACTAGCTTTTAGCTTGTTGTCGAATTTTACCCTTAAGACCACCATCACTGAAAAATAAAAACAGACCTCACTTCGTCCGGTCAACAAAGTAGGTAATTTAGATTTCCCAAAATATTTCTAGCAAGGATTGAAAGGCTCGTTTACACGTGAAGAAATCAAAGGTTCCGTGATATTATCAAATCTCGCAAGACTTTACATTCTTCTGACGTGATTGATGATCTAATGATATTCTCGTATGCAAGAGAAGAAA
>NW_007391598.1:0-1262 GCF_000475195.1 Diaphorina citri | reverse complement strand
TAGGAGTGGGATGGGAAGATCATTAGAGAGAGAGAGAGAGAGAGAAAAGGGTGTGAAGATAATACGAGAATAATGTGTGTGTTATTTCACTCGAGAATTATCTCCCTCTCTCTCTCTTTCTTTCTCTCTCTCTCACTCTCTCTCTATCTTTCTCTCTCTCCCTCCCCCCTCTGTTTATTTCTCTACGTACTTTCATACCATCTGAGTAGAGCTAAGTGGACAGAGAGAGAGAGAGAGAGAGAGAGAGAGAGAGGGAGAGAGAGAGTGTGGGAGAGAAAGAGAGATAATTAGAGAGAGAGAGAATGAGAGAGATATTTAGAGAGAGAGAGAGGGAGAGAGAGAGAATGAGAGAGCGAGGGAGAGTGAGAGAGAGTGTGTGTGAGAGAGATAATTAGAGAGAGAGGGCGAGAGAATGAAAGAGGGAGGGAGAGAGAGAGAGATAAGGGTTATATCTGATGAGTGGTGACTGCAGAATAGAAATTATGCAAAACTTCACAAAAGCTTGGGTGACTTGACCATTACAGGGTGTGCATTAAGTTCTTACCACTCTGTGTCGTAGCATGCCTAATGGATGTTTCCCATCCCGTAGTATGTCCCTCATCAGATCGGCGAGAAGAGACATAATACCTACACTTTAATGGCGTCTGTAGACGAACCACGTCAATATTTTTTGAACGCGATACCTTGTCTGAAGTGTGTTCTCTCTCTCTAGGTGACCCCACCTTACTTTAGGAACACCCTATGAATGTACCCTGTTGTCCCCATTAGGATATTTACATATTATATCGCATAGCACCAGTAGGTACTAGAAGGGGTTCTGTGTATGTCAAGATGTCTGGATGAAATGGTGAGGATAACAGGATAGCACTAATGTGTGATGTGTCTGACATTACCTCTGAGTGTCTGACATTACCTCTGAGTGTCTGACATTACCTCTGAGTGTCTGACATTACCTCTGAGTGTCTGACATTACCCCTGAGTGTCTGACATTACCTCTGAGTGTCTGACATTACCTCTTAGTGTCTGACATTACATAATATGTACCATGTACATATACTCTGTTTAAAGTCAAAAAATTGGCTTCGAGTACAGGGTTGCCAAATTGGTGTACTCTGTACTACACTGTTTCAATTTCTCATTGTTATCTTATCTTATCAATTTTATTAATATCAAGTTAATCAATACCTTCCACCCAATAATACCTACCTACCCCCTAACTCCATATTTAATGAAACTCATACCACACTAATAAAACCAGTGTA
>NW_007391597.1:783-1262 GCF_000475195.1 Diaphorina citri | reverse complement strand
CGCGGACCGAGCCAAGGCAAAACTCATAGCTGCTGAAATCAGACAGTTCTATTTCAAAGATCGGCCAATCGACATGGGAGCCATCAACCAGTATCTTGATGTAAGAGGCCCACATTGCAATCTCCTTTTATATCCCTAGTAAACCCAGGTTCACAGTAGAACCCAGTATAAGTAAATACTTGTTATGTTCGAAATAAGATTATTTCGAAATCGACCCTAAAATGGGGAAAGGGGGGAGTACACACATACAAAGTGTATGGCATGGTCTTGATGATCAAGTATAAATAAATAAATAAATAAAAACTTTAAATAATTTTGAATACCTTATTGAAAATTTTTCTCTAAAGAATCTTTATCACTAGGCTTGCCAATATCCAAAATGTCGATTCGGGACGCGAATCCGCGAACATAATTGCCAAATCCGCGAACATAATCGCAAAATCCGCGAACAAAATCGCCAAATCCGCGAACATAATCGC
>NW_007391597.1:0-696 GCF_000475195.1 Diaphorina citri | reverse complement strand
TACGCGCGAAATTTCAAAATTTCACTTTATCAGTATCAGGTTATCACACGATTGTCGAACTCATACCGTGATAAGAATCAAACTTCACTGATAAGAAAATGCAAGTCAGTAAATAGTGAACACCTCAGCTTAGAATTTTAGATGAAATGATTTCCTGCAGAATTTCTCCTTATGTGTCGAACAATATTGGTAAATGCCTGAGACAAGTGAAATGGGTCCAATCCTACTCTAGATGTGTTTGTAATTCAAATTGGATCATTGGACATGGTTCTCACAGAAAAACACTGGTTCAGTCTCAGGACAATGTGTTGGATTTTACAGGGATCCATTGTAGAAATCTGTGTTCCTCATTAACAGGGTAAGTCAAGCTTTCACCTACATCCTCAAGCTTTTACCCTCCATTTGGTGACTACCCCCAGTAACCACCTCCTCACATTAAGCTCACCTAGCCTGCTTATTGCTGAGAAAATCACCCATCCAAGATTTCAAAATTGTTTCCTCAGTAATCAATTTAGAACTTGTGAATTCAACATGCTATATCATTGCTGGATGATGGTAAAATCAAAAGCCATGTATCTACTTAAACAGCCCCAAAATGAGTATAATTATCTTTTGACTCATGAGTTCAGTAAAATTCCTTATTTAAACCTCTTGTATATTTGATTTCAGCTCCATATCTCTCCCAGAGTATGAAGT
>NW_007391596.1:0-1262 GCF_000475195.1 Diaphorina citri | reverse complement strand
AGGTGGAAGAAGGTAAAGAGAGATGGGTAGAGCTATGTGTATTAAAGGGGATGAAGGGAGAATTAGGGGAGGTGGATGATAAGGGGGAAGGGGTTGTGAAGTTGCAACTGTAATCCGGTTTATTTGGAGCATAGTTAGACTGAAAATGTGAAGCGAAAGCGTTAGCAATTACAAGGTTATCAGAGGTAACTTCTTCATTTATTTTGAAGCAAGGTTGTAAATTGGAGGATTTTTTGCTGTTGGTGAAACTCCAAAATGTACGAGGGTTTACTTTTGATTTTTTAGCAATGTTGTCAACATATTTGTTATAATCTGTTTGAAGTTGGCTTTTTAATTGATAACTAGTATTAGTAAGCTTTAGTTTATTAGCAAGCGATCTGTTCCTTACTTTTAAGAGATTCCTTTTTTTGGCGTAAAGTTTTTTAGCTATTGGTGACCACCAAGATGGAAGTTTATTTTTCTTTTTATTAGTTAGTTTAAATTGGGGTACATTTTTTTTGAAGGTAGTATAGAGCGAGTTGTAAATAAATTGTAGAGCATTATTAGGTTCCGAGAGATTGTACAAAGGAGTCCAGTCTATATCTTTGATATCATTGTATAACGAAGGAATACTAGCTTTTTTGAAATTATAGGAAGTGCTGAGATTAGGTAAGGTAGAAGTAAAAGATGTAGGTGTTGTAGGTATATTTTTACGCTTCACACTCAGATCAATGTTTAAGGTTGGGTGATAGGCATCTTCACTTACCAGGGAAACTCCTGAGGACACGTCAATTGCATAAGAACCAGATATGTTACTCAGGACAAGATCTAGGGTTTTACCCAAATGATTCAATTCATTATTATATGATTTAAGTTTATAGTAATTTAGGAAAGGACACATTGATTTGGCTAGGGAGGTGCCTGAAGAAAAATTAAAACGGGATCCATTACATTCTGAAATGTTAAAGTCCCCTATTATAAAGAGGTTTTTATTGTTAATATATTTACATTTTTCTAGACTTGAGAAAAGTAAAGTTAGAGATTCAGATTTAATTGGTGGGGGGAGGTAAACTAGGCACAGGTATAAATTTATTCCTGGGATATTAAGCCTGAGTAACATTGATTCACATAGCAAGTCTGAGACCTCATATTCATTGAGTCTTATGATGTTTAGGTTGTGATTTATTGCCGCTAAAAGACCGCCACCGCGGCTTTTATTGCATATCTGACCATCACGCTCCTTTCTAAAAACATTAAAATGAGATGGAAATAATTCAGCAGTA
>NW_007391595.1:0-1262 GCF_000475195.1 Diaphorina citri | reverse complement strand
GAAAATCACTATCTCGGAAGAAAAAAAAAAAAAAACAATGAAATATGAAATGAAAATAAATCAAGAATACATAATAAGAAGAAGTTGTGGTCCCTAAAAGTACAGGGATGATGAAGAATATGTAAAGTATATTGTAAAGAATGAAAGAATAAACTATATTATTGCCAGCCTAGTTAGCTTAGTTGGTGGTGCGTCTGCCTTGTAAGCGCTAGGCCGCGGGTTCGATTCCCGCCCGGGGCGGATTTTATCCTGATGGTATAATGTTCGTTCTCGGAACGGCTGGCTTTCTCCTATCCTGTCTTCCTTCTCTGTTCGATTTCGGGACGATAAGACCATAGCAGTTACAGTTTCCTCTATCCAACCTCTTAAAAAAAAAATAAAAAATAAATAAATCAAGAATACATAAGAAGAAGAAGTTGTGGTCCCTAAAAGTACAGGAGTACTTATGGGAATGATGAAAAATATGTTGTAAAGAATGAAAGATTAAACTAAGTAGGTATATTATTATTACCTTCAACCCCATAACCAAATAATGACGCGAGGAGCTTTGGTAGGTCTGCAGAGAGAACGGGACAAGACCAAACGGCTGACACACTTGTAGTAATGGTCTGAGTTCAGAACATGTGACGGTGCTTAGCTGAGTGTCCAATTTGTCGGCGGAGACGGCAGGATGTTTGGCTTGGAAAAACATTTTAGCTAAATCCCCTTTATTTTAGCTAAATCCCCTTTACTTTCGTCGAATTCCCTCTTGCTTTTTCTTTCTATTCCAATAATTTTCGTCACGGTCACAATCGCGCTGGGAAAACGGACTTTCCTGACGAGTTTTGCGACGAAGTTCCTGTTTTCGTATTTACTTACGACACTTACGTACGTCTTACGTGTTGGTACTTTTGTTCTCCTGCCTAAAAGCAATTCACGATTGAGGAATGCCTAGGTTATGGTTAGCGTCAGTAATTTAGGTAACGGCAGGGTACACGCTACCCCAACTATAGGTAATAGGTACCTACCTAGCTATAGGTTTTGTAAACTTGAAAACCTACCCCAATAAAATACAACAGGCAGAGGTAGGTACTTTTAATACAGACCTATTACCTACCTACATCATTTGAACACTTTTGTCATCATTAGTGAAACAGACACTTCAAGTTTCCTTGTAGGTACCTACTTGAGTTACTGACTATGTTAGGTAGGTACCTATAAGAAGTATACCTAGGTAGTTACTGGCCACTTGACATTGAGGAATGTCCCAAGAACATCGGTAG
>NW_007391594.1:0-1262 GCF_000475195.1 Diaphorina citri | reverse complement strand
ATTTATATGTATAAAGATGGTGTGTAGTTGGATTGGAAATCTAGTTGACCCAAATCAGTGTATCACCTCGACTATAAGAGCGAAGGAAGTGAGTTGTGAGATTTACGGCTTAAAACAGAGTGGAGCGGAGAGCATAATACATAAAGCTTTTGGGTCGTCGCTAACCTCTACCTGCGCGATATGCTCGATGCTCTAACTTTAGATTGTGTTGAAAAAGCGAAATACGATGCAGGTACAGTTATTAACCTCTACCTGCGCGATATGCTCGATGCTCTAACTTTAGATTGTGTTGAAAAAGCGAAATACGATGCAGGTACATTTATCTACTCACTACTCATCACTAGAATGTAAGAGGACTAATGGTAGTATGGTTTATTGAAATGTCCAGTTGACGAGCAATATGAGTATACTTAAGACTAGGTACCTACTACTATCTACTATCTTTCAAACTAATCTAATCTTTACTTGTAAGGAAAAACTGTCTATCCAATCTACGTCGATCTTCGTAACTCCGTTCGTTTTACGACGAACGTTGGGTACCTACACGGTCCCAACGCAAGAAATAAAACAGTTTTTTCTCAAGAAAATTGAAGAGACGAAACTCATTAAGAACCATTTACAGCCTCAATTATTCTAATCTCCTGTTGACGAGCAATATGAGTATACTTAAGACTAGGTACCTACTACTATCTTTCAAATTAATCTAATCTTTACTCGAAAGGAAAAACTGTCTATCCAATCTACGGTCGAACGTTAGGTACCTACGTTAGGTACCTACACGGTCTCAACGCAAGAAATAAAAGAGTTTTTTCTCAAGAAAATTGAAGAGACGAAACTCATTTAGAACAATTTACAGCCTCAATTATTCTAATCTCCTCGGTAATAGCGATGGGTAATGGCAAGACAACATTTCGCAACTCGTAAAAAAAAACTACCTCGAGGTCCTCAAGCCTTAACCCTTTCACCCCCCAAAGGGACAATACGTTCCATAAAATCATTATTTTTAAAAGTGTTTTTCAAACGTTTCTTCTGTGGTCTAAGACGTCAGTAAAATTCACTTGGCTAACTTGTCTGGTTTTGTCTCCAGATCGATTTTTGCTCAGTAGTCCTAGGAGGACATGAAACTTTGTAGAGGGCTTATTTATAGCCCAAATAATAATACCTGATCAGAAAAAATTTAAAGATTCTGGGCCCCGTTTCATGAAACTTATAAGTCCTGTAATACAGGGAAATTGCCTCTATTAAAGCCAAATTTTAAAGAT
>NW_007391593.1:0-1262 GCF_000475195.1 Diaphorina citri | reverse complement strand
GAAAATTTGGACCGATTGCAATACTTTCATTACTAGTATAGCTCCGCTATACTGTAGTAATAGAAAGTAAAAAACATGGCGGCTTTGGCCAGTTCGTTGGTCTGGTTAAAACTGTGTTTTGTCGAAGCCGTCGATCGACGAGGTGGCGAGCTGAATCTATGTTGTCGAGGCAGTGTACGGTTTCAATCGACATCGATCGGCGGTCTGGACTAGACTATGTATTGTGTAGACGGCAGCGCCTTTTTTCGTTGCGATAAAACATCCTCCTTAGTCTGCTACATTAGACTTTAAGGGTCTGTGTCGTAGCATGCCCATCCCGTGGTATGCCTCTCATCAGATGGGTGAGAAGAGACACAATACTTTCCCACATTTAGGTGCTTGGTCAACACGAGAACAACCGAAAGTAACTTGTTGAATTATGTGTAAAGGAAATACCTCAGAACGTAGGTATGGATGGATTTTTTTCTGTCGATGGTGGGCATCGAACTGAGACCTTCTAGAACTATACATACTTAATATCAGCATGTTTGTTATTTTTCTCACAAGCCACCCTTTCAAGCATGTTTTTTCCCTCTATTTACTTATTGTTGTTTTTCTCGCAGCAGAGAAAAAAAGAGTGAGATACAAAAGAAAGAGAAGCAGAAAAAGAAGATGACGGACGGACGAAGAAGAACAAGGAGAAGGAGAAGAAGAAGAAGAAGAAGAAGAAGAAGAAGAAGGAGAAGAAGTAGAAGTAGAAGGAGAAGATGACGGACGGACGCATTTCTTTCTGCTCCTCCGCAAGCGTGCTTGCATACTGGCGCTACCTAGCGGACGAAAAAAACAACTGCGTAAAGTCCGACGTCACACATACCTATTTGAACTATTTCATTAGAACGGAAAATGAAAATGAATTTTCGACCTTTTACAGTTATTTTTTCGGAGTTTTGACCTCAGATTTGGATTTTTCCCAACTTTTTACATAGGAATCGACCATTTATTTATATTTTTTTACCCATTTGCAACTGCTCCATGAAGAGCATACATAAAAGGTACAATACTTTACACACTATACCTTATTGAAGGAGGAACCCGGTTTCTTCTTCTTCTTCTTCTTCTTCTTCTTCTTCCTTCTTCTTCCTTCTTCTTCCTTCTTCTTCTTCTTCTTCTTCTTCTTCTTCTTCCTCCTTCTTCTTCTTCTTCTTCTTCTTCTTCTTCCTCCTTCTTCTTCTTCTTCCTTCTTCTTCTTCCATATACCTTTTTTTTGTCATTATATTTAAATT
>NW_007391592.1:0-1262 GCF_000475195.1 Diaphorina citri | reverse complement strand
ACTAGTTCACCCTCACGACGCTGAGCGCACCCCAAAGTAGCCAACACGTGGTGTGCGGTGCATTCACCCCATCCTAACCCGTACTTACTGTTCTAAAACCGGCTTGGTCTAGGAACCAGTTCGGTTAGATTTGGATAATTACGCAATGTTCTGGTTTGCGGTAGGTCAGTTAGGTCGAGACACTTGGTTTACCCGAGGGTATCAGGTTCGATTTTCAGAGGTGACGGGAAATTTTCGCACTCGAATTTCGACATTTTCGACCTTGTGATTTCAACGGGTTTCTTTTTGGTGATCTGGAAAACTTGAATTGACTCATCAGGAGCTAGAGAAGTAGGGAAAATTTTGAATCCTCTAGTTTCTCCAGTTAGGTAGGTACCTATGTTATTCTGTGGGCTTGAGACTGCGTTAAGCTCCCGACCACGGATCGGTGCGTCTGTACGCGGCAATGTTAGCGCGAATTTCTCTCGAAATTGGCGCTAACATTGCGTTTACATAACAATCTGTCATCTGTCGAAAGACCAGTTTGGAGTTGGGAAGAAAAGCCGAGTGTAAAGTCATTTATTTCCCCATGTTTCCTTTTTTTACCTATCCTGCCTGTAACATGTAGGTAGCTTTTGGACGATTTCGACCGTTTTTTTGGCGGTTTTCAGCTATAGCGACAAAACGGTTAGAGATATTGTAAAAGTTAGGGTAAAAGACCACTCAAATAAGCATCATTCAATAGGATAAGGAAAGTCGTGTGGTGTTCACACCAGATTTTTTTACTGTAACAAGCATCAGGTGTTAATAGGTGCCAAGATGTCAGATGCTACAGGTTCTTTGAGTATTTTAAGAATAGGGAAAGGATTTCATTTCATTCCATGCTTCTGTGCACTTCACCCTCGGTAGAAAATGAAATATGTACATTTGTACATATTTGTAGGTATACATATAAAATGAAATATAGGTACACTAAACAGTAAGTAGTTATATTCTAGTAGGTTAAAGAATGATGTGGGTATTGTAGATTGTAGGTCGGTATACCTACTTATGATACCTACATTATCCTACATATTAATTATTAATACAATGTGAGAACAGGAAGTAGATAGGTACATAGGAATGTAGGTAGCTATACCTTTATTAATACAATGTGAGAACAGGAAGTAGATAGGTACATAGGAATGTAGGTAGCTATACCTGGCTTTACTCCAGCAGTTTTTTTTTTATAGTACTTATTTATACTGCTCGCATAGGACTGAAAAGTCCCTTTACTCCAGCAG
>NW_007391591.1:0-1262 GCF_000475195.1 Diaphorina citri | reverse complement strand
TAGAACTAAAACTATCTTGCACGGTTCTTGCCACTTCACTATTGGAACTTGGATGGCCCTTGATAGATCTTCTTACTGGTGGGATTGGACTGTCACCGACTTGCATTTTTACTTTCTCTACGTGTTCTAACTGCATATGCGGTAATTGTTCCTCAACATACTTTGTCACTTTCGTTTTCACCTTCTCTACATGCTCAATTATTACATGCGGTTGACCTTCTAAACCTTTCTTGACGCTTTTTGCTTTGAACTTTTCAGTACTAACCACCTTGGTAGGAGGTAATACCACATCACCTGAATGTAAAGCTAGCTCTTTACACTCATTGTTACCTGATGATTTCTGAATTTCTGTTTTGGGCCTTTGTATGTCATCAAAAAAGTCGACAACTTTGGTTTTGACAATATCAGGTACTCTTTTGACAACGTTCTTGTATTTTTTCAGAGTATTCAAAGCTTCCATACTGTTGGACACTTCTAATGTATTTCTACTTCCCAAGTCACTCGACGTGCTTCCAAATTTAGCTTTAAACTTGTCCAATGCACTGAAAGCGTGTTGTAAATCTGATTTCGTGATTCTATTAATTTCCGGTGAAGGTGGTTGGGACAATGCAATGTTCTTCCTCTTATGTCTGACCGGAGGTGATGGTGTTTCCCTTGAGAACTGCGAGAGGTCATTCTCACTACTACACTTTAAATGGTCGAGAATCAGTTTCCGAGGAACGTTCAAGTGTTCGCAACTTTGCGTTGTAATTCTTTTCTTCTTCCTTGGAGGTGTAGGTGGTGGCTTAGCAGTAATTTCAACGATAGACGGATGGACAGCGTGTGGTATGTTGAGTGACAGTTCACTAGGATATTCCACTTTGTAACCCAACTCACAGTCATCAGTTTGACCAAAATAAGAGAAATTATTCGACACATCACTTTGAGGTTTTTGTGCACTTGTCGTAGGGTTACTTAACAGATCAGGTTCATTGGTCACACTCGTTTCAACGACAGAAGGTTGGTTTATTATTTGACCAGTCTGACTGGGTTGGTTGTTCCCATGAGTTTCCATTTGAGTAATAGGGTTACTCGTTAACTCAGGTTCGCCTCTCGGAGCAGATTCCACTGTCGCAGGATCACCTGCAACTCTAGGAGTATCAATTGAAGTGGATTCGACACTCATTTCAATTGAAGTAGGATAAGAATTTTTTGTTTCAATTTCCTTGGAAGTTGGAAGGTTATTTATTACATCACAATCGATGGAAGTGATTTCAGCAGTC
>NW_007391590.1:0-1262 GCF_000475195.1 Diaphorina citri | reverse complement strand
GGAAGGAAAGTAATGTAATCGGGTCAAATTTTCGATGGTCAGTTTTTTAGTGCCAAAACACGTTTTGAGGTCCCTAGACTTAGAGCCTAAATTTAAAGTTTCAGCCATTGGTCCGTGTGTGTGTCTGTCTGTCTGTCTGTCTGTAAACAAAATATCTCGAGAACGGTAAAAGCTAGAGACTTGTTTGATTGAGGTCTCCAAATACTTGTGGTGTGTATGCAGTTATGTTCTAGTCTAGTCTTCTTAACATAATGGGCCGTGATCTTACCTTGCACATACATAGAGGTATCCTAAATGTACATGGTCCAATCAGACGAAACGAACACAGTTAAACAAATGTTTATACGCAGGAATCCAGGTGGAGTCTGCAAAATTGCTCATTCCAGACACACCAGGTTAATCCACAAATTGCTGCCTTCATAACTCATGTAGGTAAACTTGGAAATTAGATTACTTTATGAAATTACCATGACGAATAACGGAAGAGAGCGAAAACCAAACAAAATCAGAAATCTCAATCAATCTGATGAAGAGAAAACAAAGAACGAACAACCAAATCTGATTGGGATTACGAAGATATATCCTAACAAAGTCAACAGCATTGATGAAATCAAGAAATGAATGAGAAAACGGTCTGGATTTCTGGTAAAATGGAGGAAGAAAGAGCGAGGCTGGAGGGAGAATAAGAAAACATAAGCGGAAGGATATGGATGAAAAAGAAGAAAAGGAGGAAGAAGAAGAAGAAGAAGACAAAATAGGAGGAGGAGGAGAAGAAGAAGAAGAAGAAGAAGAAGAAGAAGAAGAAGAAGTAGAGAAAGAGTTAAGAAGAAGAAAAAAAAAGTACGAAGAAGCAAGGGCAGCAGAAGAAGAAAAATCAGACCAAGAAAGAAGAGGAAGAAGAATAAGACGAAGACGAATAAAAGAATTTTGAATTTGAATTTTAAAGAGAGAGAGGGGTTAGTTTATTGGAGGTGGCGATATTTTTCCCGCTATTTTGCGCTTCGACGACGCTTGAGGCCATTTCGGTGACGCTGCGATTTTGGACACATTTGTACAAGTTGAATTCCAACTTTAAAAGTTCTTTTTTTAGATCAAATTTTCGTCCAAAAGAGTAATTTTTAATTGAATATACCTAACTACATATTTTCCTCATTCAACCTGATGTATCTTTAAAATTACAGACATTTTATTGGTTATAAAACAATGTAGAAATGTAGATACCCTTTGTCCACCCACCCTGTAAGTAAACTTTGGAAAAACAA
>NW_007391589.1:0-1262 GCF_000475195.1 Diaphorina citri | reverse complement strand
GCCTAGCTAAGAATCTCAGTGTGCACATTGAAGAAATTTAACATTGAACACGAAACAGAACGAAAATACGAAAAAAAAACATAGGTAGGTAAAATTTTATACGTAGGTACTTTTATTTTGAATCGCCCAAAAAGATCGAGAAAAGCGTGAAAGTAAAATTTAAACGAAACAAAAGGGACGGAAAAGAATAGGTTTTTAAAATTTTGCGTGATAAAGAGGCTATAGGTAAATGCGAAAAAACGACAAGGAATAAAATCTAGCGAACAAAAAAAACTATGCGTATGCGAGGAAAAAAAAAAAAAAATAAAAATGGTAGGTAGGTAAAATTTTATACGTAGGTACTTTTATTTTGAATCGCCCAAAAAGATCGAGAAAAGCGTGAAAGTAAAATTTAAACGAGACAAAAAAGGACGGAAAAGAATAGGTTTTTAAAATTTTGCGTGATAAAGAGGCTATAGGTAAATGCGAAAAAACGACAAGGAATAAAATCTAGCGAACAAAAAAAACTATGCGAATGCGGGGAAATAGGTTTTTAAAATTTTGCGTGATAAAGAGGCTATAGGTAAATGCGAAAAAACGACAAAGAATAAAATCTAGCGAACAAAAAAAAACTATGCGTATGCGGGAAGATGATAAAGAGGCTATAGGTAAATGCGAAAAAACGACAAAGAATAAAGTCTAGCGAACAAAAAAACTATGCGTATGCGAGAAAAAAAAATAAAATAAAACTCTATTGCGGGATTAAAATTTGGTACGAATAAAATTGTGGTATATTGGAAATAAAACACTAGATTTTGCGGGGGGAAAACGAAAAAATACTGTGAATTTTAGCGGGGGGAAACATAAAAAAGCGGTTGAACGAAAAAACACAAATTCACAGAAAAGTTCCTAAGGCACGACACGTTAAAAAAAGTAAAAATAAAAAGCGGTAACTGCGGTAATAAAATTTGCGAATAACGAACACTGAAAACGAAATTAGAAAGCACTTGGTTGAAATTTTAAAATTTACCCCAAAGATCGCGGATTCCCCGTGAGGTTACGTGGGTCAGTGAATAAAGAGGCAGTATGCTCGTAATGAACGTAATAATGTGTTATTAGAACGTGGTAATGTGTTGTAAAAGAAGAACCTGGCGTTTATGATGTACATAGAATACCCACTGTAAGCTGTAGAACAGGTAATTGTAGCTAATAAAATAACCGACAATGTAGTGCAACTACTTATGATAAAGTGTACTATGTAAGAATCATTTTATAGTTACAAT
>NW_007391588.1:0-1263 GCF_000475195.1 Diaphorina citri | reverse complement strand
TGAACAAAGCTATTGATGACAGGGAAGAAGGAATAGTAGTCAAGGAACCGGATGCTTTGTATAAGCCCAACTCTAGGAAAGATGGCTGGTACAAGATTAAACCTGAGGTAAGTACCAAGAACTGGAGATTAACTTTACTCCTTAATCTTCTTCTTCGCCTTTTCCCCTTTTTATACGGGCACTTCACTTCCACTCCATCAGGGGTATAAATTGAAATGGAAATTGTCAAAAGTCGCGAACGACATTTACGAACATGTTAAACCGCCTTAGATAAATCGCGATTAAAAACTCCATTAAGCGTTTAACCAGCGCATAGTTAGATCCACCGGTTCTCGTTCTGTCACGGAAGTTGAGCAACGTTGAGCATGGTGGATACATGGATGAATGACCTTCATGTTCAAGAAGACCTTGAACACGTGTTCAAGGAGTTTTTTGATGTACGATTTCAGAACATCAGAAGTTATTTGTTGATGTTGATGTATGATTTCAGTACACTGAAGGAGCTATGGTAGAGTTAGACATGCTTATCATAGGAGGCTATTACGGCAAGGGATCACAGCGTGGTATAGTTAGTCAATTCCTGTTGGGACTATTGGACAAATACAATGATGGAGGTGAGATTTTTTTTTATTTGTATTTATTAAAGTTGGAGGTGAGATTGTTTTCAAGTAAAATAAGCATAAATTTGAAATTCAAAATTTTAATGTCCTAGCCCTGTTTTTTTCAGGTGTTTTAAGCTAGTTCTATAGGTAGATTTCTATAGGCTCAACCCATACTTTGGGGTTGTTTGCCGGTTTGCCCAGGCCTCAAAGTGGATTTTTTGTGTACGGAGATAGTTCTATATCGGTAACCACCAAGGATTTTACTCGTAGTGACATTGGTTTTAGCCTTCATTTGACTACAAGCTATCCGCCTCCTCATATTAACCTCACCCAGTCTGGGTGGAGCCGGGAAAAGCCAGTAACACGCGATTGTCCAGAGATGGTCACCCATCCGGTTACTAACAACACGAAATGTTGCTTAACCTCAGTGATCCATGGGGAAGGGGTGCATTCATTTAACGTGCTAACCAATCTCAGTGGAGTAGTAGTTAGCACGATATGCTTTGAATCGGGAGGTTGGTGGTTCGAGTCCAAGTCAAGTCATAAAGTTTAGCGTAGCGTATTGAGCGGGAAACAAAATTTGTGACAAGCTGTTATCCTTAACACTAGGCTTGCCAAACGTCCCGAATTGGCCGGGACAGTCCCGAATTTCACAGTACTG